>NW_020664409.1:80608689-80639545 GCF_002925995.2 Terrapene triunguis
TTTTGGCTGCTTGGGGCGGCCAAAACCCTGGAGCCGGCCCTGACTATTGTCCCTCCAAAATTTAGAAGGGACATCTGAAAATTTGCACAATTCTGAGACTACATCTAGTCAGCTCAAAAGTGTGAGAAGAGTTGAGAGAATTGGTAACTCATTAACAACAAGCTATTTATTTAGTCTACATTCAAACATCATACACAAATACAATCATATTTATATCCCTTTTGTAAAATTTAGATTCGTATTTATAGATTACAATTGTCTATAGTAAAAGACCTCTATAATATTTTTAAATAGAGGTTTGATGTTTTATTGATATAGTTATTACAATATAATTAATCCAAACAATTAATTTTCTAAAATCAAGATGGTCTTGATCATTTCATAAACAGCCACTATGACAACTTTATAATTAATACAGCACTGATTTAGTTTTAAATGCTGTTATTAATAAAAATAAAGACACAAAAAGACACTTCTCTTCCTAAAATTATTATATTATAAATTATTAAAAATAAATGTAAGCATAATCATCATAATAATATAAATTACCTATTAGGCAAGGTCATTGAGTCAGAATGGAATATGAGCCATTCCAAGGCCATGGAGTCACAATGCAGAAAACAAGAGTTGACTGTATTTTACATATGTACTGCAATTTTTAACAAATGGTCTTATCCACTGCTCTGGATGCATCTACATCCAGTCCAAAATGCCCGAGATAGAAAAAATAAAACAACCAAAAATCAAACCAACTCAGTTGCACCAAATCTCTGAGATCAAGCCACAATTAGAACTTTACCACACTCTAACCCATCAGCTTACTCCTATCCCTAAGGAAAAGGCTGAGGGAACAAATGGGCATTTCAGTATGACCCGGAAGTAAACAAATTCTCAGTTTAGCAATCTGATATGAGAATCAGATTTCACAGTTGAGGACCCCTAACTGAAAATGCACCTCTCCCCCACCCCTAGCATTCTCCCAATTTAACTAAGATATTGAGTGCCTAAGATGATCTCAATTGTCATGTTAAAATATGAAAAGAGATGGAATCTCAAAGGTAACCAAAGATCCAACCCAGTTAAGGCTTTACAGATTAAAACCAGAAATGGATTGAAAAATCAGTGAAGATCACCAAGGATAACACACCTCCTCTAAGAAACACCCTTTAATGAACGGACCATCATGTTCTATGGTTTCAGTAATCCAAACCTGAGTTGACAAAATAGCAGATCACTGATACAAATTTTGAACCTGAAACAAAAGTTTGCAACATGTTGGTCAAGCACAATGATCAGGAGCACTCTTGCTTTCTGCTATTGTCTGATAATCCAGAACAGGGATCGGCAACCTTTGGCACGCGGCATATCAGGGAAATCCGCTGGCGGGCCAGGACGGTTTGTTTATCTGCAGCGTCCGCAGGTTCAGCCAATCACAGCTCCCACTTGCCGCGGTTCGCCGTTCCAGGCCAACGGGGACTGCGGGAAGTGGCGGCCAGCACATCCCTTGGCCCACGCCACTTCCTGCAGCCCCCATTGTCCTGGACTGGCAAACCGCTACTGGATTTCCCTGATGGGCTGCGTGCCAAAGGTTGCCGATCCCTGATCCAGAAGCTAGTGGGTCCTGTGTAAATTGCCTCATCCAAGCCTTGGTCCTGGCCAGATATTACATAACCCCATCAACTGCTCCAGCCAAGTTTGATATGAAATGGAGATGAACTGCTGTGTGACATCCACATAGTAAAGACGCAAGTAAAGCCCATACCACTTCATTGTCTTCCCTCAACTACCTAATATACACATTGATCAGGAAGGGTGACAGCAGAATTGTGTGATACTCCACCTGAGATTGCTCCAATTCTACACCCTGAGACCTCAGAGGAAAGAACTGTGTTACTCAAGAACTACTCCATCCATTCTTGCCATATTTTGCAATAGTTTCAGCAAATACCTTGTGTTCAGCAGTATCAAAATCACTAAGAAGTTCAGCATAGACACCTGGTCTGGGATTTTCAATGGAGCCCAGAGAAATTAGGCATCCAACTCCCTTTGATTTTCAAGGATCCCATAGACTTCTTTGAAAATCCTGGTCCTGGTTCTTGTTCACCATCTTCAGAAGATCATTGATCCATGAAACCACTGTAGTCTCAATGCTAGATACCCAGGCCACTTGCAGGAGATCTGAGGATTCCATGTAGTACCAAAGTTGATTTGCATCACCATCTCTCTAACCCAGAGTTATATGAATTGCACGTTTCCAGAGTTTTAGGGTAATGAATGGTAAGAAGATCATCATGTGGTTTCTGGAAGAAGGACAGGTATTTAACTTAGAGGTTGAGACTCCATCTGCCCAGAGTCTCTTTTTCCAATTCTGCTTCCATTCAAACATAACTGTAGCGATGCGCGGCTCACCCCTATGGCGCTTCCTGCTGGTCCGGTATGGAAATTAGCTTTCCAGCCTTGGAGCACCCTCTGCAGGCCAATGTCCCACTGTCGCTGGCCCCATCTCCCTCCTAGACCCCGGTGCCCCTCTCCCTTGGGTGCTGCCCCCTGGCAGTACCCCACTCTCTGGGCTCCCCTCCCAGGGGAATCCCCACCCTCTGTCCCCACCTTGCCTCAGTGTTCACTGCCAGTCCTCATCTAGCCCCCGCACTCTGGGGTAGACTGCAGTCCATATCGCTCATTATTGGCAAGGGGGGGTTTGAACCTGCTGCCTCCACCTACCGCCGGCTGCACCCCTGCAACCGCAGTACCTTTTCAGGCCTCTGGCTAGGTCTGCAGCCTGGGGTTTTCAAGGCGGGAGCTCTCCGGCTCCCTTGCCCCATTCCCCACTCCAGTACCTTACTCAAGTCCCAAGCAGCCAGGCCCTTCTCTCTCTGCGCCTAGAGAGAGACTGCCTGTGCTCCCGGCCCACAACCTCTTTATAGGGCCAGCTGTGGCCTGATTGGGGCGTGGCCCAGCTGTGGCTACTTCCCCAATCAGCCCAGGTTTTCCCTACAACAGCCCTCTCCCAGGGCTGTTTTAAGCCCTTCAGGGCAGGAGCGGGTGGACACCCCGCTACAATAATCTTTCTACAAACCACTTGATGTTGTTTTGACTGATGTTGCTGATGTCATGTTACACATGTTTAAATCATTTAGCTCATCTAAAGCAATGCAGAGTAGTGATTGTCATTTCATTGATTTTTCATTGTGGGGCCTGAATGAAATGCAACACCCCCCTCCGCCTCCCTCCAAAACAAATAAAAAATCCCACCAAAAAAAATCTTCAATAGATAACAGTAAACAGAATTTTAAAAAATGCTTTACTATTTAGAGGTGTTTTTAGGACATAGGTAAAGAAAATGGTTTGGTTTACAGTATATGGCTTTTAAGTTTGACACTATCCCTCTATGGTCTAATCTTAAAAGTATTCCACACAGACTCAAAGGCAATGGAAATATTGCATGCGAAAGCTTTGAAGGATCAAACCTTAAAGAAAGAAGTTAATAGGCAAACTTGCTGAAAATGATAGAATTCACTTACTGAAATATGTTGGGAATTAGATCTGGAAAAAATATACATAACTGTTGCCAGAAAGCACCTGTTTTTCCTGATACCTCTTAGCAAAGAAGAGGAAATGCAGAAAACGTATTGGAAGCAATTGAAAAAAATCTCCAGATTAGTGAGAAGCAAATATGACACGTGAATTATAGTGTTTTTAATATTACCTATATTTATTTATAACACCTCTTTATTTTAACTGCATTGTAAAGGTGGTACAATGGTGCAAGTTCATGGGCAGATCATGTAGTCAATGGTTCAGCTGAAAACTATGGGTAAGTAAAGAGTGTAGTGTTACCAAATATGTGTTCCTAATCTGCTTGTAGAGTTGACTAATTGTAGTAACAAATTTTATTTCTGACATCATGTAAATCATCCTCCATTTCTTTCTCCACTGATCCCAGAAAAGGCATATTTGTTGGCTTGTCTCTTTCCAAGGTTTCTATTATGAGGATAGAAAGAACAGTGATGATGCTTGAACTACTTTATGTGAATCTTTTTAATATGTTGGGTTGTTCTTGAGAAAAAGGATTATGGTGGTCAAAGGACACATACAATTTGGAACAAGATAAGTTGAAGTCCAGTACTGAATTTAGCTTAAAGAAATTGGACCTGATCCTACCAGCCCTTACTGCGGTGAGCAGCCTATTGGGTACTTGTTGAGTGGGATCTTGGGGGGGATCAAGCACATAGTGCGATGCATATAGTGGTCAGTTCTGAAGTCCTTACTCCCATTGATTTACTAGGAATTTTTCTGTAGTGAGGGCTGGTTAAGGTCTTCATCAGTGGACCTGCAGTGTTCTTTTCTTTTCTTTTCTTTTCTTTTCTTTTCTTTTCTTTTCTTTAACAATCATTTTATGTAAAAACGCCTTATATTTATTTTAGGATAAATATGAATTCATTATATAAAAATAATAACCACTTATCTGTCTCTGTCCTATAATATTTTAAATCTCAAAAATATGTTTTAAATTACACAAAATGAAGCCTGTAAATATAAATGGATATTTGAAATGCTACATGTATTGTGCTAATTTTTCAAATATAAAGTAGTGTAGAAAAAATTCCATAACCATTGAAAGAGTACAAAGTTATATTTTCATTTTGTTTTGTTAGTAACATTATTTGTGTCTCTAGTATGGAAATGGTGTATTTATTCATTTTTCTATAGCAGCACAAAGTAGACATTTAACTTTGCAGAAATATTTAGTCAAATGTATGTTTGCCTGTATAAAACAGATGAACAAGTCTCAAGCTGTGCTGATCTGAATATTATAGACTGTACAAGTGTGAACGATTGACCATGTATATTGAAAGAAATTGTAGATACGTGACCACTTATTTTAATATCTTTAAGACTAAAGATTTAACTAAAATAGTAATTTGTATTTGCTCTGTGTGTTCCAGTGTTAATGAGAATTTTTTTGTTAGCCATCTAGTCTGGCATCCTTGTATATCAGAGGCCACCAACACCACCCATCCAGAGAATTATGACCAAAGTAAAAAAAATTAATCAGTGTTCCTGCTCCGCAGCTATGTTTGTAACAGACTTTTGGATGGGCCCCAGAGCAACATCACCATCCTGCCCCTTTTCTTTCTGTGCACTCACCTGTCTGCTGACTTTTTAGTTTCAGTTTAACTGGTAATGGGGAACATCCTCTTGCAGAGCCTGGGGTAGAGCATGCATGTGAGCTCCCCCTGAAACAGTGCATGAGCAGCATGCAAATGAGAGAAAAAAATGAATGCTTTTTATTATCTTTTTCTGTTCTAGATATATAAGATATTCCTTGTGACAGTATTAGGTAAAAAATGTTCCACTTATTATTTGTTTTCCAATTTGACAGTTTCCCTTCAATACAAGATTCATCAGCACATCTGCAATTAAATGATCTATCAGCAGTTGTATATAAAAATATATTTGTATTGAAAATTGACATACCAGGTCCTAGCTCCGTCTTGTTGTTTTTCTTAACTCCAAATTAGAAAAAATATTAATTTGGTCCATTTAAACTAATGCTATGGAGTGCAAAACAAAGTTGTAAGTCTAAGCCATTTTGTTGCACTAGAAACTTAGAATACCTTTATTATTTATCGATATTTCTTAGGCTCAGCTCATAATAGAGGTTAATATGGTAAGGTATCAGAGGAAAAAATAACCAAAGTTTGTAATTCAAGAAACAATTTGTGTTGGTACTCTGTGTAACAATTTTAATTAAGATCAGCACAGCTGTTACAAAAAAAACAAAAGTTGGTTTGGGGAAGCTATGGTTCAATTTGACATTTAACCAGACCATTAAGAATATTTTGAATATTTTAAAAATCCTTAATAATTATGCAAACTTTTCAAATAATGAAATTAATTACATTATTATGAGAGGAATTAAACAAGGGATTAATTCCATGGACTTTGGGCCAAATCCTGACCTTTTTTAAAGTCAATGGCAAAACTCCCATTGACTTCAGTGGGGCCAGATTTACACCCTGCAAGTGGTCTCATTGACATATGGCACTACGGCCTGGTGCACAAAGTTAAGCAGATACATAAATCTTTCCAGAATCAAAGCCTTTCTGTGGACTCTTACCCTGGCAGATCTTTAATTATAATTGTATCAGTCTTTTAAAGCAAATTACTAGTGAAAAATAAAGGAAAATTAAATCAGAAATTGTGTTATTAGTAGCATCTAAGGCCTGGTCTACACTAACCCCCCAATTCGAACTAAGGTACGCAACTTCAGCTACGTGAATAACGTAGCTGAAGTTGACGTACCTTAGTTCGAACTTACCGCGGTCCAGACGCGGCAGGCAGGCTCCCCCGTCGACTCCGCGTACTCCTCGCGCCGAGCAGGATTACCGGAGTCAACGGCGAGCACTTCTGGGTTCGATTTATCGCGTCCAGACAAGACGCGATAAATCGAACCCAGAAGTTCGATTGCCTGCCGCCGAACCAGCGTGGCAAGTATAGACAAGCCCTAAGATTTGGAACAAAACCCCAGAAGCAAGGAAATTCAGAGCAGAGGATGAACCTTTGTGTCTAACTATTGTAGGCTGAATTATATGTCATGTATTTCATTCAAATGTAGTGTTCAACCCTGAAAGGTTCTGTGAACTCAAACCCAGTCCAGCAAAACACTCAAGTTTAATTCTGAGCCTGAGAACAGTCCTGTTGACATCAGTGGGAATATTCATGTAGTTAAGTGTTTTGCTGGATTGGACTAGAGTGTTCAGCACCTTAAAGGAATTGAGCCCTTATTGGGCACTGTTTCTGTTTGTATTGCCTGATATATCCCTTATTTCTCATTCATTAAATTACATGTTCAGTTGGGAATTTTGAAAATTGCTACCGTGCATATACATCTTTCCATTTTAAGGTACCATTTTAATTAAATATTTCAGAGCTTTCCAGTGAGTGGGTGAATTGATGTATACACTGAATTACCTAGGGGAAAATAGCATTTTAAACATATAATGTAAGACTTAATTCTGGATTTTCATGTTTGAATAATTTTAGTATTTCTATTAACATTTTATGATTATTTTTAAGAGGTTTAGTATACTCAGTTGTAGGGAATGGGCTGTGGGAGAGGAGAAGGCAGCAGAAGAGAAGCGAGATTAGAGGGAGAGAGTCAAAAGTGGTTGTTGAGATACAAAGCACCGCTGAAAGGCAGTTGTGTTCCTGTAGGTGGTGGGAGGAGGGAGAAGAGGCCCCATGAGTACAAGAAACCTGGGGTGATTTTTTTTTAAATTAATATATTCAAAATGATAGCAAAAGGGTGTTTACATTTGTTCACATTCACATAGTAAAAGGATACTTTGAATAAATGTCCAACCACTCAAACTGGTTTTTCAAAGATTTTTTGTATTAAAATTTAAAATTAAGGAGCCATACTGAAATAAAAATAAGTCAAGCCATGCCATTGTATGCATGCAGAGGTCCCTGTACCATGTGGGATTGGTATGCTTATTTTTTGAGAAATAATCTTAGGGCTTGTCCACACATAGACATAGTGCATGTAGTGCACTCTGACCTTCTGCTGTTTGAAACAGCAGTAGGTCAAAGTGCACTGCCACTACAGAACTGTTAGGGCTTGTCTTCACTGCAACAGTTAGCTTGAGTTAGTACACTCAGGTTACTGCACTCAAGATATGGTAGCTTGAATGAGACGGACCACACTTTAAAACAGCACTGGAGTTACACATTGATTTGATTAGTGGCACAGTGATTGGATTAGCAGAGTGATTGGATTGGCTGCTGCTGAGTTGTTGTAACTTGAGCTGTTGCATCCTCGCTGCATTAATAGCTGGAGCATCAGCATCACTCAGGCTTCAACCTACCCACTCCTGACAGGTCAGCTAGCTCAAGGCCAAAGCACCACTTAACTCAAGCTAGAGATTTTTGTGTGGACAGGAGTCAAATTAGGGGTAAAACTCCAGTTATAACTCAAGCTAACTGTGCTGTGAAGACATACCCTTAGTGCACTGGGTATCAGGGTCCACATGGCCAGTTAGTTCACAGCAGGCTAGTGTACGCAGATTTATACCCAGCTTGCTGTGCATCAAGACCCTTGCTGTGGACAAGCCCTTAAAATCTAAGGCCTGGTCTACACTGGGGGAGGGGAGGGGAGGAAATTGATCTAAGTTACGCAACTTCAGCTACGTGAATAACGTAGCTGAAGTCAACGTACTTAGATCTACTCACTGCGGTGTCTTCACTGTGGTGAGTCGACTGCTGCCACTCCCCCATCGACTCTGCCTGCACCTCTTGCGGCAGTGGAGTACAGGAGTCGACGGGAGAGTGCTCGGGGGTCGATTTATTGCGTCTAGACTAGACGCAATAAATTGACCCCTGCTGGATTGATTGCTGTCCGCCGATCCGGCGGGTAGTGTAGACATACCCTAAAAGTGGAAAGTGGGATCCTTTAAATTAAGCTAACAATGTCATCACCTCATTGTGCTGTGTCTGCTTTCATTTGAAGTAGTATTAAATATGATCTGTGACAACTGAAGATTTATTAGAAAGATTTATTAATAATTAGAAAGTCCTGAATCCCCTTCCTGAACAGTACACACTCTACTTGTACCAAGTCTTGGATGTTAGTGAGATTTTTTTTTTTAATATTTAAACTGAAATATAATGTAAAGAAAAGCTATTCAGGTAACTTAGAAGTATTTAAAAAACGTATTATTATTTTTTCTCTTTTCTTCCAAGGCCTATATTGTTGAACTCATGGTATTATTATGAGCTGGGTAAAATCTTGCAATGGATTAAAACTTCATTCAAACTGATGTGTGAATGCGCCTTTCATTTAAGATAGTTGTAAGAGATATTTAAGGGGCCACACCTAAAACAAGGCTAAATAGAGTGTGCCTGGAAACTAGCACCAGGTGGGCGGGAGATTCCACTTGGTATTATGATCAAGTAGGTGGATGTAGATGTGTGTGAGGGAAAGTAGAACACACACACACTGAGAACAGATGAGAACAGAGAAAGAGTCAAGCAAGTCGAGCAGGAGCCTGTGAGCACAGGGTGACCATGGGAAAAGTTAGAGAGCGAGATTCTTGGCATGTTGGCTAAAGAGGCTTCGGGCTGTAAACTAAGAAACTGCTTCTCTTTCTTTTGGTTCCTCATTCATTTGTTGAAGCAGGACTTTGTATAGTTCTTGTAAATAAACAAGATTGCATCAAAGAATACCAGTCTCCATCAATTTCTGCTTCCAAGTAGAATGTCCCCAGGGCCCTGAAATTTGACTATCCTCTCAGGTCAAAGATAGGCAACAGAATTAAGCGAATTGGCTTTGTAGGAAGAAAAGATAGGAGAAAAATGGACCAAATCAGTTTTTAAAAACTTCCTAAAATATTTCTGTAATAGTAGTTCTAACATTAACAGATGACGTGAGACCATGGTGTGGCATAAAGGTTTTATTGGCACTTGCTTGGAATGACTAGTGTAATTAACTCATGGCATTATATGTAATGCAACCATCCCAAACTGATGTCAATGAAGAGTCAGATAATGAGTGTAGTTCCACTGAAAATCTTTATACTATATCATCACTTATTCTCTATATAGTTATAACACACACACAATAGTATATGCCATATAATATATGATTGACTATTCACATACATTACTTTATTTATATTTTATTTACTAGAGTAGATGCAAGCATTGAACTCTTTTCTGCACTAAATACTATACCAGAACAAACTTTTTATATTATGTTAAGCTTCTTTATATGTATTTGATTATGATCCTCATAAAAATGAAATTAACCTGCTGCTGCTAACTAGTTACAGTATTTCTCTATCTCTGTGCTGTTACAATGAACTACTTCTTCACATCTTTGCACACTTCCTGTTACAACATTCATGACTCAATGGTTATTACTAGAAATCTCACTTTTTGCAGACATGCTTATTTATGTTATGCTAACAGAGGATCTTGTGTCTGTGACTAAACAGCAAAGTTCCTATAGCTAGTAGAAGAACAGCATGTCCAAGGATTGAAATCCAGCAACCTTCCACGGACACTGACAGGTATCCCATTGGATAATAGCTGGCCTATTCTTGAAATAATGACTATTAGATATTGTACCTTTTGTATTTCTCTTGTTATTTGCTAAGTGTTTCTAGAAGTAGTGAAAGCCTGATATGATCACAAAAGTTGCATTAAAAACCCTTCCATAGTGTATATTTACTTCTAGCGTACTTCTGTTTCTTCAGTTCTTTGTTACAAGGACATATTAACTACTTTTGAAATTTTAACAAACTGTGATTCTAACTGGCCTGCTGCTATAACCTACTTTTTATGTATTGTGCACAGTAAAATGAATATTGCACATGGGATGGCAGCTAAAATATGTGAAGAACGTCCAGTTGTTTGGGGAAATAGTGAGATGTCTGTGTGCATGCACTGGCAGCTTTTATGATTATTCACTGTTGTTTGCCTCCTAAAAGTCTTTCTGTACAAATGCACTTGGATAAATTACTATTTATTCATTTGATGAAGATTCTCCTTTTTACTTGTTAAGAAAAGTAACATTCATTTTTGAATAATTAAAAATTAGAAATGCTAACTTTGTGTATCGAAAAAACTATTAACTTTGGACATTCCCAGAATATGAGCATGAACCAATGCACATAAATTAGTAGTTAACTCAAGGCATTGTAACCCTTCAAGTTAGATGCTAGTGAACAGAATTTACAATTATTACTATATACTAGGGGTGACTTTCCTTATAACATCTTGGTAATTCTAAATTTTGGCCTTTTAAAGTGTTTATTTTAAACTTAGAATAGCCAGAGTGCTGTTCTACATGGTGGCTTACAGAAAGCTGAAACTTTGTCAATGTGATAGATATACTTGGTTAAGATGTAAACACCTACTGATCCATTCTTCCGTCAGTGTGTGGGAGAATTATATGCACAAATCTCCCACACGCAGATAAGAGAATAGACCACCTAAAGTGAATGTTCTTTGCCAGTAGAGATAGAAGGATGGTGAAGTAGGTAGTACTAAAGGAGAAGTGGGAGGCCATACTGACATTTCATTCGATTTAAAAATGAAAACCTTTGCACAAAGTCTATTGTTAATGCAAAGGAGTTTCAAAACACTTTAAGTAATGCTGTGGGTGTTGGATAGCTTTAACTTTGACTATCTATTTTCCCCCTTTAAAATGGCTTTCAGTAGTTCATATGAATAAATTATATTCATATTGGATAGGATTTTCAAAAGCACCTTAGTTACTCAGGCACTCATGTCCCACTGAAAGTCATTTGACAGTAGGACTTATGCCCCTAAATTGCTTAGGGGTTTTAAAAAATTTCATCCATCCACTGTTATGGCCAGATTGTGACCAATACAGCCATATATTATAGGTGATGTGGAGCTGTATTTCTGCAGCTGGTTCTTTGGTTGGCATTGTATTTCTTCTGCAGATTACAGCATGTGCATCCCTCCTGAAGAGGATGCAAGGACCAGGCACTGCTTGACCCCAGACAGCAAACCCAACTCCTACAGTGGGCAGAGACTGCCTCTTTTACAGAGATGAGCATGGAAGCAGCACTAGTTCTACAAGGGTTTTCTCACTCCCTTAGTATAAGAACTCCTGTTGTGCTTGGCCCCTCTGTGGAAGGCAGAAGGAAGAGAGAGAGATGTTCCTTGTGCCAACTCCTTCTCTTTCCCACCTGCACAAGGACTAGGCACAGTCTGGCTTCAGTCATGCACTGTTTTTATAATTCAGGTCTAGGGGGTAATTGCTTTCTTCAGAATTTATTTCTGTAACCACAGAAAGCTTATTTTTTCACCACCATGTGGATGCTTGACTCCCTTACTCATCATTTGTAGCACTGAAATCCTTCTTTAAATGGTTATCTAAGCTAAGCAACATCTATTACAAAGCTAAGGTTACACTTCTTTGTTTATCCACAATGTTAAAGAAGCGAGGCAGTGGATGTTTTGGCTGATCAAGCTTCCCATTCAGAAACAGAATTGATAGAGCCAGAAGAAGACTTGAGGTAATCTTTGTGCTTTTGTGCCAGGCTAGTTTTACTTCTCCCCTGATTGTCAGTGCCTTCAGTTTATAATTACCATGATGTGTCTCATTGTGGTGTGTTTTGTTTGTTGGGAGCTTTAGAAGTAGGGTAATGGTGGCTGGCATTATTCTGGACCTGCCTGGGAGAATTTCATTTTGTTTTCTACGAATCCAATTATACCTCATGGAAGGCGCGAACAGACATTTATTTTAATGACTCTTTTATCAAAGCACTCGGCAAAGTTAGCAGCCCTAGAGAAAACTTTGCTCTGCTTCAGTACAGTCTTTTATAAAAATAATGCTGTTAATAACGTAAGACTCTTCATAATGAGGCTGCCTACAGTCTCTCTCTCTATTTAAAATACTAATTAAAACTTGACTTTTTGTTACATTTAATCACCATCCAGTCACTCTTCTTATTAACCAACTTCATTGTAAAATACAGGACTTAGCTGTAGGAAGAGCCTTAAAAGGTACTATTAGGTTAAGAGTTTGTAATTCTGTCGAGATTCCATCAACTCCATTGGCGGTGTGTGAGGTACAAATGATAACAGATTCAGCCCAACTAATATGTACAACTTAGTTTTTAAATAATTGTGTATATTTAAGGAAGTTGCTAGCCAACTTTTTCCCCTTTGTATTTCTCTTTGCAAGCAAAAGGATCAGACTATAACCCGAGATAGAAAAGTACTACAGAAATCCAATAATTATTTCAGTACAAATGAAGATGAACCCCACAAATTATTTTGTATTATATCTTAATTTAGTCAGGTGTTTTGGAACCTCTTATTTTCTTTTGCCCATCTTTTCCTTTCACGTCTCAATTTTTTCCTCTTTCTGTCATTACATTGGCACCATAGATTAGATCAAGAAAACAGGAAGATAACTTTTACCAGAGACAAATCTTATGTTACCCTGTGGAACATCTGAATGTGTACTGTGATAGTGGTACTAGAGGTCTCTATTAACCAGAACATTGAGTACTCTAACTTTATGAAGCCATCCTTAATGCATGGTGTATATATTAACAGATGTCCTTTGTTTCTGAAATTAAATCTTACAGCTGACATCAACATACTGTAATTAGATCATATATAGCTTGTAAATATTTACTGTGGGCCTTATCCTGCAAACCCTTGTTCATATGAGTAGTGCTAATGAAGTTAATGTAATCGGTAAGGACTACTTATATGAGCGAGAATGCAGAACCAGGCAACTTATTAACATCAACTAGGTTTAATATTCTCTAATCAAATCGATTTTTCCTTCAATGTTTGGTGTACTGGTGTAGTTGGTTAACAAAATAATAGTGTTTTACTGAGAAATTGCCTGGAAACAGATTATAGCATGGAAAGTCATTATTGAGACACAGAAAACATTTTAGCCCATTTATCCAGAGTTTTGGATAAGAGACCGCATACGTCTATAAATACTGTATGTTATCAAGAAGCGAACTCAGAAAAGTTACCAAAATGTATTTAACAATGATTTTTCTCCAAATCAATACCAAGCAGCATGTTTTATAACTAACAGAACAGTTAAAGGTCAACTGAGCTGCTTTTTGACTAACATTACAGGAATTGTGAAGCACCAGATAGACAGCCATATCAAAGATCCAGATCAACAGAACAACGTCCTGTGCTAGAGCGGACCAACTCCCGCTCCCGATCCACAGAGCGTCCTGACTCAAACCTCATGAGGTCGATGCCTTCATTAATGACTGGAAGATCTGCCCCTCCTTCACCTGCCTTATCGAGGTGAAACAGACAAATCAAATCAATCAGACTAATTCCCTTTGCCCCACCAACTCACATTTTATTTTCCCAGTAGTTAATTGGTATCGCCTTCCATCTTTGGCTGATCACTAGTAGCTGTAGATACTAACCCTGTCAGTGCCAACACACTATTTATATTCTATTGTGGATATAATGGTGTGGCTGCCATTGTAATTTGTTTACTAATGTATTTAACTACATTTGTTTTGTGATTTCTCATTTATCAGGAATCCCGGGTGATTTCCCACATAAAGCACCTCATAACTATCATGTTCTTCTCTTACAGAATGAGAAATTGTTTGTGTTCATCAGACATCGCTTATGGAACAACCATCATAACAACATCAAATGAAACTATTTTTTTTTTTAAAAAAGTTTCTTTAAATGGATTGTACTAACGTTGTGTATTAACCACTGTTTTCTCTGAGTACATTTTGCTGTGCCATAGTCTGTTTTGTTCCTGTTTAAGTACATTATATTACTACTGATGAAGAATTTTGCCAATTTATGTAAACTCTCTTTAGTGCAACTACAGTAAAGAAAGTACGACTATATGTGGAGCCAATTTGGTCGAGTAGGAAGTTGAATGAAACAGCACCTCAGTTTAGGATTGTAAAATATATTTCTTGGCTTTCTGATAGTGAAAGCTAATTATATCAAGAATCAATTCCTGATGTCATTTCTCACTATTTTACTTCATTTTTACTTAGTCCAACCCAAAGCTTAACTGAATATAATGGAATAAGGATCTTAGCTTGTGGCCCCTAGATGGTTTTGTATGTATGCGTGTATATAATAAAAGCACACATGCACATACATGAATACATACACACAGAAAATATGCAGTCATCTACACAAACATATTACATTCAATATTTAGCCTTATTTGGCTTTTTTCTTCAGCTAGAGTTTTCTCTGTTTAATTGTCAGCTAGCCCTTCTATGAAAAAAGACAGCAGTACCATTACAGTACCTCAAAGGTCCTAAGTTCACCAAAATTTTCTTAGTCATTGTATTAGCTCTGTAGGTATCTAAGGATGAATGTGACTTTTAAAGGGCATGTTTTGTTTGATGTGTGTCCTGTAGGTCACATCCTCGAACTGGGTCTGTCCAAACAAGCCCATCAAGTACTCCAGTAGCAGGACGAAGGGGCAGGCAGTTACCGCAGCTCCCACCAAAGGGGACATTGGAAAGAAGTAAGTGATATTTTTTTGTGACTTCAGAATTGTTTGTGGATTGCTAAAATGAAGCGGGGATTGGTTATTATTTACTACCTTTCTTTTGGAATTAGAACCTAAAGGTCTTGAGTTTTTCCTGTGTAGAACCAGTATTTGCCAATAGTTTTGTGTTTTGTATCATCCGCCATTTCTTTCAAAGTCAGTCTAACATCTACTGCTACTTGAATTAAACTAATCTATATCATCAAAACAATTCAATAAACAGAGACCAAAGTGGACTATGCATTGACTCAATTCTGTTCCCATTGAAGTCGATGGACATTTTGTACTGACTTCAACAGGAGCAGAAGGTCCTATATCAGTTGCTTTGCATTTTGTTGATAAAACTCTGCTGTAATGAATGTGTTTCATAAAATGTCTAATCCTGAAAGGTTCTGAGTGCCCACTGTCTTCCCTGGTTTTGAGAATGTAGCATCTTTTCTAGGATCAGGATCAGTGTGTGGTAGAATAGTAGTACAGAGCTCCTATGCTAACAACAGTCAAGGAAAAATCTCACAAGTACAAAGGATGATTAGCTCATGCATAAATATAGATATCACTCTTGACACAGAAGGAACAGGAAAAAGGTCATCATCTTTAACAACAAAAATAAATACCAGCAAGATGCTTGGCGATGCATATTTTATGGATACTGTCAATACTGTTCCTTTGAATGCCTCATGAAAGCATTGTTCAGTAGACAAAACATTTTCAGGAATCTTCAAAATCATAGGAATAAAACTACATTTTTGGCATCAAATATATTTTCAGCTTTTCTATTGATAGTATATAGATGTGCTTTGCAAAATCAGTCTAAATGCCCATGCACTCTTTTTTTTTCTCCTTATGAAGATGTATGTTATACCTTTTGTAAAAGTGCTGTTGTTTTTAACCCCTATTCTTTGGTTCCCTTTTTTCTTTTATTTTTATTCTCCCTAGACAATGGAGACAAGGAGATAGAACCTTATGAAGGTCTGTACATAAAGGAGGGTTTGTTTTCTGCTTGCAAGTCTTTTTGGGAGGCTGTATAAGCAAAAATAAACCCAACTGCAATTGATGTTGCTTGATTGCATAGACTTTTATTAGGTCAGTGAAAGAATTTGTGTGATAATTATTCACTCATGTATTTTTCCCCATTTGTAGTTCATAAATTGTACAGTGGTCAGCCCTAAAAATGTAGAATTTTGCTTTAGATAACTACCTAAATATGGCCGCAATTGAGCAAAGTAATTAAGCATGTGCTTAACTTTAAGCACAGAAGTAGTCATATTGCATTAAATGAGACCACTTCATGTGCTTAAAGTTAGACACATGCTAAAGTACCTTGCAGAATCAGACTGTATGTGATTCCTTAGATAGTATAGGAAATATTTAGGCCCTGATCCTGCACAAACTTACATGAGTTGTCCTACTGAAGTCAGTTAGACTACTCATGTGCATGAAGTTAAATACATGTATTACTGTTTGCAGTGTCAAGATCTTAGACGTGTATTTAAATTTAAGGACTACAGTAGTCCTATTAATTTCAATTGGGCTTCTCAGTGTGCTTAATGTTAAGCCTGTACATACATCTTTATGGGATTGGGGCATTAGTGTTCACTCCAAGTACACATGTAACATTATTTTGTTGTCTAAAGCAATTGCTGAATTTTAAGTCACACCCATTGGACCGAGAAATAAAAATTCCCTGAATCAAGGTAGTCTTAAAACAAAAAGCAATAAGAATGTTGCTAAAAATTAATCTCCCCATTGAAGTGAAAAATATTTCATAGAATTAATGCCAGCTTTGATACTCAATTTTCTTCATGACAAACCAGAAGATATCAATTGCAGTCCTTTTTTATGTCACTGAGGGTCTATACATATCTGTCTCAACCGATTTTTTATTTAGTGTTTATGGTGTTTATTTCAATTTTGGAATCAGACTCTCCAGATCATTACCCTACTGTGTACTTTTCTGCAGTGTCTTTTGTGTTGTGAAAATGCTTATATCACAGTTAAATGTAGTCTAGCTATGCCAGGAGATAATATACTAACATGACATCTGTGCCATTGTTCACTATGTTTGTATGTTCTATCCTTTTCCCCAACCCTTTGTCTGTGTTATCTATTTAGATTGTAAGCTTTTGCGGCTGAGACTGGCTATTACTCTGAGTTTGTACAGGGCTTACTACAATGGGGCCCTGTACTCAGTCAGCTCCTAGGCACTACCATGATAAATATATTTTTAAAGATTATAATATTTGTTTATGAGAAATCTAGAGTTGTTGGCTGTACTGATATATGAGACACTACACTGAAGGTTTCAAAGGATGAAGTGGTATTTTGTTATTACTGAATATCAATCTAAAAAGTAGATTTTTCTGAAGATTTGGGTTACAGAGAACTGTAAAGTACATAGATATTGGAGTTTAATATACAATCGAAGTATGATCATACGTTCAGGCCATAATGGCTAGACCTATGGCATTTTAAATTTTGTATATATATATATTTTTTTCTATAATATGTGAAGAAAAAGTATAAATGTAATTAAAGGGACTATGTAGAATAAATATAAATATTTTACTTTTATATACCCTAGCTTATCTGCCATAACCTTCAGCTATGCAATCTTTGTCTCAATATTCTACATAGTTTTTTTCATGTGGTAATTCAGGAACCAGGTAACTCCATTTTGTGACTCGTTTTATGCAGTTACTGTAAGTAACCTCTGACTGCGATTCAATGAAATTATGATTACTATGCTGTCATTCTGTGTGGCTTGATTGCAAAGGAAGATTGCATTTTACAAAAAAAAAATGGATACAATTTTAAGTATGTGGATTATGTCCCAAAATATTGCTGTTGTTACAACAACAACAAAAGCATGCAAGATTCTGATGATGCTCAGACTGAAAACCAGTGGAACCCAGAACATTGACCACAATGGAAGAGTTATTTAATTAATAAATAATTAACAAAACTGAAAAAAGAACAGGAGTACTTGTGGCACCTTAGAGACTAACAAATTTATTAGAGCATAAGCTTTCGTGGGCTACAACCCACTTCTTCGGATGCATATAGAGTGAAACATATATAGAGGAGATATATATACACACACATACAGAGAGCATGAACAGGTGGGAGTTGTCTTACCAACTCTGAGAGGCCATCCGAAGAAGTGGGTTGTAGCCCACGAAAGCTTATGCTCTAATAAATTTGTTAGTCTCTAAGGTGCCACAAGTACTCCTGTTCTTTTTGCGGATACAGACTAACACGGCTGCTACTCTGAAACCTAACAAAACTGAGTAGAACATTGAGGCAAAAAGAACAGCATTAAAGGCAATAGCAAGTAAAACTGAAAGTTGTCAGGAATTCTGCAGATTATTATTTATCATTATAAGTAGCGCGATAGTACGCAGAGACCGCAGTCAGGCTCAGATGCTCGTGCTAGGCATTGTACTAACACATGCTAAGAATTGGTCTGTAAAAGTGATGTAAATGTGGCTAGAAAGAGGGCAAACTTTCCCATGATTTAAAGAAAATGACTGTAAAATATAGGATTGAGTACTGTACGTGGAATATGCTGTATTATATAACTTCCTTGCATTTTAAAATCCAACATTTTAGCTTTGACCAGTTGAAGTTCAGATGTTAATGTAACAAAAAAGATAATTAAAAATGTATCAAAGGGTAACAAACAGGAGTTAGTCCATGTCATCTCTGTATTGTACTAGAAGGAAAAAGGTTTAAAAAAGAGCATGATCTATACTCATTTCAGGGTCAGACACTTATTACACATGTCTGAAGAAAAATAGTAAAAGTGCTGTGATTCTAGCTGGGAACAAATGAGCTATTCACAGCTCCCCAATCTAGGTCCCCTTTTGTTGTAGCTGAGAACTCAGCTTTTAGTGTGGAACAGCCTGAAAGCTTGCTTTAAACTATGGTGACTGCCTGTGGCAGCCAGGGGCCGGTCCATTCTCAAGAGCATAGTAGGGAATCCACAGTTGGCTAGATCTGCCACATTTATGACCTCTTTGTGTTGATGAACCAGTACAAAAGTGTTGTACTGCAGTGAAGTGTCTGGATCTAGAAGGTGGTTTGTTTGTTTGTGTGCTTTTTAAGTATATAATATTTCAAGGGTATTTTCGACTAGAAAACACTTATTTTTTATGTTGGATCTTTTCTTTCTAATTTTTAGGAATATTCTCAATATTTTGTTCTGGGCTTTAGCTACACAACTCCTTTTAGTATTAAGTGGAGCTACACAGCTAAAACTGTGTGTACTGAGCTGAAAATACACCTCCTACAATTTTATAATGGTGTTGGAGACATCAAAAGCTTATTAACAGTGAATGTTTACAACTATTGCTAATCTAAAAGGAGGAAACTAAGAGGTTTTACTTTATACGTTGCTGAAATGCAAGTCTTGGTTCTACTTGGCTTTGGAACAAGGCTAAATTCAGTAACTGCCTGCAGTCTATATTTTAAATATAAACCCCATGAAATTACTTTTAAAACTATTTCAAATATCGGACTTCTTGACTTCCCATATTTTAGCCCTATCTACTACATTCAATTATAGCAATAAGACTTTCCACTTCAAAAGATTTTGAAACGCTTTGAAGTGATCGATGCTTCACTCATTATTCTCCAAAAAAGTCATAAATTATTGATAATCTTCTGTGTTTTAATTTGTAAATAATTGTTTATTAAGATCTATACTACATTGAAATTATAATAGAACCGGTAGCAACATCTATAGTTAAAGTTGCATAATACTTTCTGTTGTAAGTTCCCATTTTCAATTGCTAATAACTTCACCAAACTTTAAGTGTTGGGGCTGAAATTTTCCATGTTTGCTCTCCGTCTCAGGCTGATTTGCAAAAACTACTGTCCAACTGTTTCTTTGAAGAGCTCTAATACCTCCATGCTATAGAGCAGGGACTTGAAATTTAACAGAGGGATAGTGTGAGGGCCAATTCCTTTTTCTGTCCTTATGAAAACCCACTCAGATTTATCCAAGTTCTAAGTCTGTGAGCATCGTCCTTTACATATGTTCAGTATAGCCTTTAGAGCAGGGGTACTAAAATGTCTGAACGTTCCATGTGCCTTAAACTTTTTCCAGCCCAACATGAGCTCATTACATGCCCTGAGTATATGCCCATCCTCTACTGAACCTGCTATGGGAGATGCAATAGCTTTAGGCCAGAGATCAGCAACTTTGGCACGCGGCCCATCAGGAAAATCCGCTGGCGGGCTGGGACAGTTTGTTTACCTGCAGTGTCCGCACGTTCAGCTGATCGCAGCTCCCAATGGCCGTGGTTCGCCATTCCAGGCCAATGGGGGCTGCGGGAATGGTGGCCAGCACATTCCTTGGCCTGCGCCGCTTCCCGCAGCCCCCATTGACCTGGAACAGCAAACTGCTGAAATCTGATGAGGTTCAACAAGGACAAGTGCAGAGTCCTGCACTTAGGACGGAAGAATCCCATGTACCGCTACAGGCTGGGGTAAGCAGCAGTTCTGCAGAAAATGACCTGGGGATTACAGTGAACGAGAAGCTGGATATAAGTTAGCAGTGTGCCCTTGTTGCCAAGAAAGCTAATGGCATATTGGACTGTATTAGTAGGAGCATTGCCAGCAGATCGAGGGAAGTGATTATTCCCCTCTATTGGGCACTGGTGAGGCCACACCTGGAGTATTGCATCCAGTTTTGGTCCCCTCACTACAGAAAGGATGTGGACAAATTGGAGAGAGTCCAGAGGAGGGCAACAAAAATGATGAGGGGGTTGGGACACATGACTTACAAGGAGAGGCTGAGGGAACTGGGATTGTTTAGTCTGCAGAAGAGAAGAGTTAGGGGGGATTTGATAGCAGCCTTCAACTACCTGAAAGGGGGTTCCAAAGAGGATGGAGCTAGGCTGTTCTCAGTGGTAGCAGATGACAGAACAAGGAGCAATGGACTCAAGTTGCAATGGGGGAGGTCTAGGTTGGATATTAGGAAACACTATTTCACTAGGAGGGTGGTGAAGCACTGGAATGGGTTACCTAGGGAGGTGGTGGAATCTCCATCCTTAGAGGTTTTTAAGGCCAGGCTTGACAAAGCTCTGGCTGGGATGATTTAGTTGGTGTTGGTTCTGCTTTGAGCAGGGGGTTGGACTAGATCTCCTCCTGAGGTCTCTTCTAACCCTAATCTTCTATGATTCTATGATCCTCTAGGGTAGAGGTCAGCTTGGGCCTAAGTTTTAGGTCTGACCTGGACCCAACTTAGACCCAAGCCCACCCAACCTAAGAGTCAGGTTGTTTTCTGACCCAATCCTGAGCCTTCCTTCTGAACCTGAGTCAGCTCTACTGCTGCCATCTCCTGCCTATGGGATTAGCTCTCCTCCTCCTGCCCATGAGGTGGGCGAGACAGTGGCTGTGTGCCCTGCTTCTGATGTCTGCCACATCCTGCTGCGCTGTGCCTGCTGCAGAGTGAGAGGTGCTCTGACTCACCAGCACACTGTCTCCAGAGCACACACAAGATAGCAAGGTGGCGATGGCCTGCAGGGACGGGGCACACAGCTGATATGGTGACAACCCCAAAGGCAGAAGGAGGGAAGCCAACCCAAGCCTGAGACAGTCCATTTGTTTTCCCACCTAACCCAACCCAACCACTTGTTCTTTTGGGTTCAGGGTGGGTTACAGGTTCTACTCCAGGCTGGGAATTAAACTCTGAATTCCTGATTCCCAGTATTTCTCTGCTATCAATTAGTTGTATAAACTACTGGCAAAGAGTGTGTTGCATTCCCCTGTAGTGTTGGTTACTACTTTAATTCAGTCTATAGAGGTCTGTGCTATGAACCTAAAGGTGCTGTGTACCCTACTGATGACCAATGATAATCAATATGGGTCCATATGATGGAATTTCTGGTTTTTCAGTTGCTCTTAAAAATAAGAGTGGGAAAAAGAGGGAAATTACCTATGAGGTTGAAAAATAATTTTAAAAGAACGTTATGGTTGCAAAGTCAAGTACTCAGAAGTTAGGAAAAAGACATGTTAAGGTTGTTCATGTAACTTTAATTTGTCTTCCTTGCATATATGAACTGTGATACAGCCTTTTATTAATACCATTCTGCCACCCTTCTCTCCTTGGACAAGTCACTTAGGGCTTGTCTACATATGTAGTTATTTCTGATTAACCATTCTTAATTAACACTATGTGTGGACATTCTCATTCCACACAGAGTTAATCTGGGATAATGTGCACTTTACTGGGGCCCAGTTTACACCGCCTTATTTCCTTGCACTGGCTACCTTGATTATTGTCAGAAGCTCAGAGAGGAGAGTTATAATATGCTTCCAGTCTGCTCCTGTGGTAGTGCAACAATGCACTGCCCCTTGCTTGGAGCTTATGACAGC
Source organism: Terrapene triunguis (assembly GCF_002925995.2). NCBI lineage: Eukaryota > Metazoa > Chordata > Testudines > Emydidae > Terrapene > Terrapene triunguis. The sequence continues at coordinate 80,631,134 of NW_020664409.1, forward strand.
CCATAGTTGAGTCCTATATTAGTATCCCTGGGTACCAATAACATTCTAGCTCAGTTTTGCAAACTTTTAGTGGAACCGATCTTGTATTTCCATTAACACAGCCATAGCAGACCTAATCCTGCTCCCATTTAAATCAGTTTTTCTGCTGACTACAATGTGCTATTAATAATCTGAAATATCATAACTTTATTGTAGAATTCTAGAGAAAAATCTAAGCACCCATCTATTTCCATTATACTGACACTACTTATTGTCTAAATATTAATATTAATGCCTTGGTATCAGTAATTTTAAGTTGTGAGTACAAACTAGAAAATCCCAATATCTAGGGATTCAGTATACTGGTTAGTTGCACAATATGTTTACAAGTAAAATTATAATAAACCTATGTAGTAGTGGAATCATTAACAAAGAATTAGAAACAGAACATCACACTCAGTGAGGAAGCAAAATACAAATATTTCTTTTAAAATTTTGCGAGAAACTGTCAATAAATAACAGAAAAAATGTAATGTTAAAAATAAGTTAAAACAAACCAAATAAATTAATTGCATTCAAAAATTTGGGTTTATGAAAGAATAAGTGTCCAACTCAACATGCTTTTTCTCTGTCTACTGTAGTTACTATGGTCACAGATATTTTGTATAGAAAGAGTTCTGGTTCTTTTTTTATATGTACTCACTGGTACATTAAATAGATCAAATAAGATTTATATTTTATGTTGTTTATCTTATAATAATATACTATCTGATGTTGTCTTTACTGACTGTTTTGCACTTTTTCAGATGGCAGTAAAATCTACATATACTTATACTAGCACTTTCATTTTAATTGTAGTTCCTAAAGAAAAGTTAATTGAGTTAATGTTTTTGTTGAATTCTAGGTTTTCTGAAATTCAGCTAACTTGCTGTTTAGTTACAAATTGATCATCATCTTCCTTTTTTTTTTCTTTGCAAGTGACTGAACTTGGGGGAGGGGGAAATTATTTTCACATTGCTCTTTGGGGGCATATGCAGGTAATTCTCAAATTCTTACTGATGATTTGCCCACATATTTAAATCAGCTGTTCACTGATTGGAGGATTGTTGCAAGAAAAAACAAAACCAAACTAGAGTGGATGCTTTTACTTTAGATCTTTAAAGCTTATGCTGTGTCTGCTTTTCTCTGCTTCAATAATTATTGTCTGCTTTTCTATGCATCACTAATTAATTCAGAAACCACCATGTCAGGAATATTAAGGGCCACATCCTACCTTCTTTCCTTGCACAAAAATTTCATTGAACTAAATGAAAGTCATGCATAAAAAAGCAAAACAGGATTTGGTGCTACTAGAATTAGGTGCGTCCACATACACAGGATTTATTTCACCCTTGATTCACTCAAAAAAAAAAAATTGTGCCAAATAGTGAGGAATTGTATATTATTTATTTGACATTTATTGTTTATTTGATCAGCTTGTAACAACGTATACATGTTTTTGTCTCACTTTTTTTTCTGTTTTGCTTATATGAATGCAGAAGGAGATGAAGAAAACAAGCATATTGGAGAGCAGGGGTCAGAGGTTGAGGCAGGTCTGTCTGACCACATCTGCATATCCCCTTTAGATATGTTTCCCTATGAGCACATATGCAAACTTCTCTAGCTAGCTTGGAAATATATTAAGATGCAAAAGCCAGACAGTGATAATTTCATTTTATTTAAGACCAAAGCAAACAAAAACAGTGCATCATGGATTATATTAAATGCTTACAGGAACACTGTCAAGCATTTCCCAACCAAATGTTCAACCTACAAAATTGTTATAATCTTGTCATCTGGATTCTAGAGATCCATTTTCATAAAAATCCTCTGTTCTGTCACCAAGAACAAATCTCACCATTTATTAAATGCGTAGTCTTGCAATATTTTTCTTGTGTTTCTGCAGAGATTGCCATCCAATCATCAGAATAAGCCCAGGTTAATTAACAAGCCCTGTCACAGAACCGTGCTAACATTAGTCATAGTGCTTTTGACAAGCAAGGAAGTAAAGACGTTGTCATATTGCTCTGTTGTCCATAAAAAATACAGATCAGTAGAGAAGTGATTGCGAAGTACAAAATTAGCAGAGAAGATTATGTTATTTTAAAGCTCCTAAGTATGTATTTCAAGCAATGGCCCTGATCCTGCTTGCAAGAAATTTCAGTTGATACAAATGGGAGGTCAAGTATGAGGAGGGCTAGGGGAAATCAGGCCCGCTTGGAGGCTAAAAAAAACAAAATTTGAAACTTTTATAATTGATGCTGTCCCTTGTAAATCAAATAGACATGCAAATGGTAAAGAATTTTTTTTAAAATTGTCCCAAATACTAGTGTGTTCAAAATGTTTAGGATAGCTCATTCTAATAACAGAAAACATGCTTCCTACAGTTACAATAACATACAGAGCTCAAAAGGATTTATTCAGCTGTCTACACTTTTGCAGCCTGGCTCTCAAAATTCTTCCTTAAAGGAAGAATGTTAAAAAGATGTAAATGTATAATTACACACATTACAATTTAAGTAGGTCAAAGACAGTTTATCTGTTACAATTTTCAGGTTAAAGCTCATCTCACAAATAATTTGTTCTGTGGATGTAGTCTTTGACCTATAGCATTTATTTATTTTCAGAGTGGAATTATTAGAGCAATGTAGTTGTGCCTTTGTGATCATAAACACCTGCTATTTTTATTAAGTTGCACATTTTACATTATTGTTTTTTGTTGTTGTGTCTCTGTATATGTATTGTGCAGTCATGTGATAGTTCAAACATAGTGCATGGATTTGTGTTTTCATAGTTTGCACTTTCCCCTTGTGTGCTATGCTTAAGTTGTTCATGTTATCGTTAGTCTTAATTATTAATCAGCATTGTCTGTTTTTAATGTCATAAAGATTATGAGGAAAAACATCAAAATCCACCGATTAATGGGAGAAAAGGCAAGTTTATAACATAGTGGATTTTTGGGTATCTGGAGATTTATCAGTTGTATTTTGTATTGCATGTGTCTGTGTTTCTTAGTTATATTAGTTTAAAATAAGTAACTCCATTCATGTTTAGCTTTTATGTTCTGTCTTACTTTCTTGAACCTCTTTTAAAATTATTTTTATCTGTGTGATTTTTAATCTTTCTTGGAACTAGTAGTTCCAAAATTTTTGACCCTTATTTATGACATGATACTGAAGTTAGAATTTACACCTTCTTAATGTGTAGTTAACTATTTACTGCAGGGGGTCAAGTTTTTCCATCTTGATGCTTTCCATTAGTCCAGATGCAGAAGCTCCCAATCTGCTGAGTCCAAAGGGACTGAGTAAACTTTATAATAATTTACAGAGTAGACTGCATTGTCATCCAGTTTTTACCAGTCATTTACCTAATCAGGCTATATATTTTGCAAGTGTAGCACATTTTTACTAATCACATTACAGTAGAATCCCCTTAATTGGTACATCCTGGTGGAAATAGGCTCATGCCATTAGACAATCTTCCCAATTATCTGGGCCTTATAGGAATACATTTTTCTTGTAAATATTCACTTCTGTTTTGTGAAAATAAGCATAGTATAATGCACTCAGACCCTCAAACATATAGGTTGACTTATCAGTCATAACTGGAACAGGAAAGCAGCATGAAGCACCCACAGGGTTTAACAACAAGATTTTTATACTAGAAAATACCAATTCATGTTTGTAAATTACTATGATAGCTTTGAAGACATCCTGTGTGCCATTTATCCAGCTTTTAGAGATGCTGAAAAATGCATTACACTGACCCTATTCCGTCAATTAAGAAGGCTTTCTTTTATCAGTGGGCTGATTACGGACTAGATAGTGCCCTATCTTTATGCAGCGGCACAGAAACAAGAGTAAATATTCCCCTTACCCACCCTCTCTCCCTACAGCCCAAGAAAGGGCTAGCCACAATGTCAAGCCCACCACTTTGGGGAGCCCACAGGCTCCTCCCAAGAACAAGTTGGCAGGGAGGACTAAAGTAGGCATTAGGGAAACCCATGGCTCTACCTTCCCCTAGGCTGGCTCATCGTGTGCCTGTTGTGTGGAGTCTTTTTAGAGGTGTGTAATCAATTATTTCTCTCTCAACACACCCAGTGCAGCCAGGTTGTCGTATTACACACAATGGGGCAGTGTACCTTGCACTAATCTGTTACTGTATACTCCATGCTAAAGCATAATCTAGCCCTGACTGAACTCTGCTGTGTAAACATTATTGATCAGATTCTGTGCTTCAGTGGTAATTACCAGATAGTTCACGGATTATATTGCATTGTAGGGCCAAATCCTGGTCCTATTGAAGTCCTGGGGGTTTTGCCATTGGCTTCAGTAGGACTAGAAATTGGTTCTCATTGATTAAGTTTATAATGTATACAGTTTGCTTTCAAGCACAATTTGTCTTCATTAATTGAACTACAAACCTGTCCTTTGCATACTTATATAGATCAAATGGCTTACTCTATACAATGAACTGTATATTACTAAACTGTATTCAGAATAGTTCACTTTCATGTATTTAGTTATCTGTCTAATGGGACCAGTTTACATTTTGTTTCTTTCAAAAGCTTCTGTTGCACCTCAGAGCTCCTTGCCTCCAAAGCAGCAGAGTTTGTGTCCGATTCTTGGGCCCAAACAGCCTATTTTCAAAAACATTAAGTCCCCCTTGACTCTGCTCCATTCCTGTGTAATTGTTCCCTTTTCATTTCTGTTATGTGACACTGTTGGATAATGGTTTGGGCTTCTGAGAGAAAGCTGCTGGTATTGTTCTCCTTCTTTTGTATGTGTTAATTAGGGCTCATAATAGATGACATACTTAGAGCTGAAAACCTTTCTGTTTTCTCTTCCCTTGTTCTTTATAAAGTTTTACTTAATTTGGATTTGAATATTTGTGTCAACTTCTACTGTGATACTTGAGCCTTGGGATGGAGTAATATGGTATCAATTGGGAAATATGGTGAGATCTGATATAAATTAAGAGGAATTCACAGAGTAGATTTTGCAAAAGATTCTGTATTGCATCAGGAAGAGTATCATGAAGTAAACCTCAAAAAAATCACATGATATCTCATATAGCCATTAAAATTTTAAAGGTATGAGAGTGCAGATACCCACTAGGAAGAGGCTCAACGTAGAGGTCTGAAATGTTGCTCGCTGCCTCTATGAAATATCTAATACTAGTGGAAATCTTTTTATGCCTATATGTTTCTTTGGAGCAAGAACAAATTTCAGCTCACAGAGTTCCCTACTAATCAATTTATAAGGAAAAAGGGGTTGCTCTATCCCAGAGTGGTCATAGAATTTGTCCACTCAAACCAGCAAATGTCCCAAGGTCCATGTGGATGTTAGGATATGTGTAGATACTAGAGGAGGGATTCACAAGGGGGACGTAGGTGCTGGCTGCCACTTTAGGTCCTCAGTCCAACATTTAGGTGTCACTGGCATTCACAAAACTACCACTCAGCTGCTTCCTAACCCTATAGTTGACTGAAGTCCCATGGCACCTGAGCTTCTATTTTTAAAGTCCCCCAGGAACCTACATTTCAGTATCTGGGCATGCACACAGCTATCTCAGTTCTGATAATACCCCAACAGCTTGGTGCCCAAGCCACAGTGGGGTTCATTCATAAACTAGGCATTCCCCCACCTATCTTGTCTTTGGGACCCAAACCGGTAGGTGTACTCAGAGCATGCCTAAACCCCCACAGAAGACACTAGAGAAAAGCGGATGCTTGCCTGATTATCTTTAGCATAGTGGTTAAAGCAGCCACGCAGGATGTAGGAGACCTGGGTTCAAATCCTCCTTTGTCTGATGTAGGGCAGGGAATTGAGTCTTTCACCTTTCAGGAGAGTGCTTAGCCATTGGGCTATGGTTTATGCCTCTCTCAGTGTTTTCTATTAAAGCTATTCCACTGTCTATAAATAATTAAATGTTCAGTGGAGCAGGAGAACTGGAACTAAAGTCTTCCCCTTTCCCAGGTGAGTTACTGAATTGCTGGGCTATAGAGTCATTCTCTCTCTCTCGCTCTCTTACCCAATGGATATTTAATTTGGCAGAGGAGAAAATAAATCCCAAGTCCCTCACAACCCACATTAGGAAACCTGAGCACTAAGCATTGTGGCTCCCAAGTCCACCTTTTGAATCCCACCCTGACTGCTTCTATAAAGCTACACAGGCCACACCATAGTGTGCCATTGGCTGCCTCTTCCTCTGGCTGAATACTAGTAGTCAAAGAGGGGACCCAGCAGGAGTTAATGATGTGTGGGGTCTGGAATGTTGTAGAGTGCAGCTGCTTCCCAGCTCCATCCCCTTTGCTGGCTCTGCTCCCAATTACCCACAGAGCCCCAACCCCACAGAATTTTGCAGGGTTTCAGGATTAGAGAGTAAGAATGGTACAAAGGCAGCATTTTTATGCCTCCTGTTCTACTTTTTGTTTTCTCTCCACTGGCATAATCATAATCTGGCCCTGTGTGTTATGCTTTTTATAATGCATGCCTCTCTGTACATGCCCTGTCCTTATCAGTCTATAAGTGATATGTTTATGTAAAGTTTTTACTGTATTCCTATCTGGTACATTTGTCATGTTGTAACTGTGCTTCATTTATTTTTCAAAATATAAGATGAATGTAATACTGATCTATTTGTAAGGACTAAAGCTTTTTCTGGAAATAAAGTTAAGCCCAATGTGACCTAGTCTGCCCACTAACCCACCCAAATGTAACCTCCAGTTGACTGACTTATCTGAAGTATATCAGATATCTGAGTCAGTGTTACATGAGAGTGGCCATACTGGGTCATGGTCACAGTGGCTCATCTAGCCCTGTATCCTGTCTTCTGACAGTGGCCAGTGCCAAGTGCTTTAGGGGGAATGAATACATCCCTTGTCATCCACTTCCAGTTTCTGGCAAACAGAGGCTAGGGACTCTGAAAGCATGGTTTTCCATCCCTGCCTATCTTGGCTAATAACCATTGATGGACCTAAACTCCATGAACTTATCTAGTTCTTTTTTGAACTCTGTATAGTATTGGTTTTCACCAAAGAGTTACACAGGTTGACTGTGCGTTGTGTTAAGAAGTCCTTCCTTTTGTTTGTTTTAAACCTGCAGCCTATTAATTTCATTGGGTGACCCCTACTTGTGTTATGTGAAGAAGTAAATAACATTTCCTTATTCACTTTCTCCACCTCAGTCATGATTTTATAGACCTCTATCATCGGGGCGACTCTAGGCACCAGCAAAGCAAGCAGGTCCTTGAGGCAGCCCATTTACAGGGGCGGCAGCCGGCAGGGAGCCAGCATGGGAGCTGAGAACCAACAGGGGGCCCTGGGAGCTGTAGTTCCTTGGTTAGCTCCCTGCCTATGGAGCCAGCCCTGGAGCAGGGAAAGAACTACATTTCCCAGCATTCCCTTGGCCGCTATCAACAGGAAAGGGAGGGGGAGGGAGTGTGGTAGCTGAAACCTCATGCTGCAGCTTGCTGTGAATGGAGAGCTCACTGCTAGAGCGGGGTGGCAGTGTGAACAGGGAACAAGTATGCCCAAGGAGTAGAAGGCTTTGCCCCAGAGATCCCCTTCAGAAGACATCCCCAGCCTGGATTAGGGATACTGGTGTGACCTCACCTTGCAGCCCCCAAAGAAAGAATTGGGTGGACTAAATGGACAGTGCCTCTCTCTATCTGAAGCCTAGCAAGGGAGGTACATGGATCCCACTAGAATTTAAAATGAAAAGTAAGGGAGGGGAGGCTCACTAAGCCTGGGCAGCTTTAGATACAGTACCAGGCATGTACGAGGATTTCCACTTCTGAGTCATGGAAGCAGAAATTGACTTTTCCTTTCCAGATGTAGATAATGTACGGAAAGGGAATCTAGCATCTGCCTTCCAGATTTGAACACCTCAAAATTCAGGAGTGCACAAGCTCAATTTGGGCAGCTGTTACTTCATTTCTCCCAAATCAAATATACTGATCCACTGTAACTTGCTGTAGAAAAAGTAGGATAAAGTTGAGCAAGAAATGCTTCCCAGTGGTTATTAGGACTGGAATTGCTATTTTCAACTGCCATTGGCTTAGTTTTATTTGTTTAAAAGGAAGACAGTGATATTGCATTGGCAAATTCCCCATAGAAACAAAGAGTGGAACAAAAGAATAATAAAGGCACCTCAACTTTTCCTCATTTATGGAGGACAGTCTTATAATATGCATCCAGATATCCTCCAATCACACAAGCTGAAAATTGTTCCACTTTACTGCAGTTCTGTAACCATATGGGAACCAATCCTGTCTGAGTTCTGTGCACATCCAAAATTCCTGCTGAATGTCCCGCCCTGGGAGCAAGTTACCAGTGACCCAGGACTGGGGCGGAAGGAGGGTGCAGGTGTGGGGGGGGGGGGAGCCCAGGGC
>NW_020664409.1:80639645-80665923 GCF_002925995.2 Terrapene triunguis
TGTGGGGGGGAGCCCAGGGCTGGGATGGGGGCAGCCAAATTTTTTTTTGCTTGGGGCGGCAAAAAACTTAGAGCCGGCCCTGTCTATCATATCTCCCTAAAGAGTTCCAGTCTTTTTAATCTCTCCTCATATGGAAGCTGTTTCATCCCTCTAATTATTTTTGTTGCCTTCTCTGTACCTTTTCCATTTCCAATATGTCTTTTTTGAGGTGGGCCATCCACATCTGCATGCAGTATTCAAGATGCGGGTGTACCATGGATTTATATAGAGGCAATATAATATTTTCTGTCTTATTATCTATCACTTTCCTACTGGTTCCTAACATTCTGTTAACTTTGTAGAGTAGATGTTTTCAGAAAACTATCCACAATGACTCCAAGATCTCTTTCTTGAGTTGTAACAGCTAATTTAGCCCCTATCATTTTGTATGTATAGTTGGGATTATGTTTTCCAATGTGCATTACTTTGCATTTATCACCACTCAATTTCATCTGCCATTTTGTTGCTCAGTCACCCAGTTCTGTGAGAACCCTTTGTGACTCTTCACAGTCTGCTTTGGATTTAACTATCTTGAGTAATTTTGTATCATCTGCAAATTTTGCCACCTCACTGTTTAGCCCGTTTCCAAATCATTTATGAATACGTTGAACAGTACTGCTTCCAGTAAGGATACTGGGGGGACACCACTATTTACCTCTCTCCATTCTGAAAACTGACCATTTATTCCTATCTTGTGTTTCCTATCTTTTAACCAGTTACTGATCCATAAGAGGACCTTCCCTCTTATCCCATGACTGCTTACTTTGCTTAAGAGCCTTTGGTGAGGACCTTGTCAAAGGCTTTCTGAAAGTCTAAGTGCACTATATCCTCTGGATCCCCTCCCCCCCCCATCCACGTGTTTTTTGACACACTCAAAGAATTCTAATAGATTGGTGAGACATGATTTCCCTTTACAAAAGCCATGTTTACTCTTCCCCAACAAATGATGTTCACCTATGTGTCTGATAATTCTGTTCTTTACTATAGTTTCAACAAATTTGCCTGGTACTGAAGTTAGGTTTACGGCCTGTAATTGCTGGGATTGCCTCTGGAGCCTTTTTTAAAAATTGGCATTACATTAGCTATCTTCCCGTCATCTGGTACAGAGGCTGATTTAAGTGATAGGTTACATGCCACAGTTAGTAGCTCTGCAATGTCATATTTGAGTTCCTTAGGTGAATACCATCTGGTCCTGGTGACTTATTACTGTTCAGTTTATCCACTTATTCCAAAACCTCCTCTAATGACACCTCAATAGGGGACATTTCCTCTGATTTGTCACTTAAAAAGAATGGCTCAGGTGTGGGAATCTCCCTCCAATCCAGGTTTTTCCAGGTTGTGTCACAGTTGGTAGTGGCACCTTTAGCTTGGATTTATCTCTCCCAAAAGTATGATTTAGAAAGCAATGGCTTGGGGTTTTTTTTTGCTGTAGGCACGGATTGGATGAAATCTGAATAATAAAACTATCCTTTGTCTCAGCTAGTAAATATGTAGGTACCATGATATTGAGAAGTACACAAGGCTTTCTGCGTAACAAATCTATACATTTATCATCTTTGTATAAGCAATTTGAGTTTTTTCTATTAATTGGTATCTGTTCTTCAAACCAGTTCCTGGTTTTCATGAGCATTCATGCTGCATTGTCATGTAATGATTAATTTTAATTGTCCTTCTGCTTAAGAAATTCTTAAGTGATTTGCTAAACTTGACTGCTTTATTAAGAACACACTTTTTTCAGTAAAGCAGGAACAGCTTACTGTATGAAAGTATTATTCGGCTAGGAAAGTATGCACTATAGATGACAAGATTTGTCTTGCTTAATGTAGCTTTAAATGAGATCTTGTAATCATTACCATATACTATATGATAGCTATATAAAGTCTTAATAACCTTGTAAATATAATAACATGTATAAACCATTGTATTTTAAATAGTTTGAACAAAATCTATAGTTTTCTGGTTGTAGATGAACCTATGCAAAAACTTCATGAAGAAACGGATTAATCATAAACACTAAAGATGCAGAATTGTGTTGTGTAGCAGAAATAGTCCCTCAAATGTGCCAAGAAATATAGATAGATTAATAACAATGTTATATTTTCAGAATTTGTAAGAGAAGGTCTTTTATACAGATTCCACTTACGTATTACATTGTTTAACAACTATCCGCACCAAGTAGAAACTTAACCTCTGCATTCTGCAGTGTGGGTCTTTATTGCATATTCCGATTTCAGTCCATGCATGGAACTTTCACTGACATTTGTGAGAATGCTGAATGCAAAATGAATATAGCAACAGAGATCTGAAGTAGTGCAGAGCAGAAATTTTGTTCCACATTTGTGTTGTCCATAATTCTCTAAATTTCTTTATTACAATGTTTGCAAAATTCTTTGACTACTAACTGTCAGATGTTTTATTAAAGTCCATTGATGGAGACTGTTGGCCCAGTCCTTCTGTCGAGATTCAGGCAATCCTGTCTGTGAATTCAGTAGGAGTTAGGGCTGCAGTGTTGGACTCTGAAGATGTTTGGTTTTTAACCTCCCTCTTCCTCCATTCCCCCCGCCCTCCAACACCCCCCCCCTCCAACACCCCCCCCACACAAAAACAAAACAAAACCAAAAGCAATTAAACAGTAATTTTGATTTGGGGCCCGATCCTGCAGCACTCACCTACCAAAATGACTCATGTTAGCTTAACAGGACTACTCATTTAAGTAAGGCCTACAGGATCAGGCCATTAGGCCTGCTACATCATACTTGCTTCTAATGTGTTATGTGCATGTAACCAGAAGAGGGAGCAAAACTTCTATCTTTTAAAAACAGAGTCATAATATTTAAAAACCTACCCAGCTGTAAGGAAAAATCTCAGTGTTGGCTTAAAAACAACACATTTGCTCATTTGCAGTGTCTCTTTGACCAACAGAACTTGGTTGAATAAAATATATTACCTCACCCAACTTGTCTCTCTAATATTTGCTCATTGTTATTTAAATATATTCATATAATTTGAAAGTTCCATTTACCTGTTAAATTACTACTTCAAATCTATTGATTTTATACTTTTATGAAATGTATCTAGTGTTTCTTAATATTTGGCAAAATCAATAATATTTATACTAACAATAGCAATGCACTTTGGTTTTGGGAAGAGGTGATGTCAATTAAGCAGTGATGCAAGTAGTGTTCAGCTAAGTATTTTGTTTGAGTAATGGTACATAAGTAATTTCTTTTAAATTCTTGAGGAATGAGAGTCTATATCAGGGGTAGGCAACCTATGGCACGCGTGCCAAAGGCGGCACGCGAGCTGATTTTCAGTGGCACTCATACTGCCCGGGTCCTGGCCACCAGTCCAGGGGGCTCTGCATTTTAATTTAATTTTAAATGAAGCTTCTTAAACATTTTAAAAACCTTATTTACTTTACATACAACAATAGTTTAGTTATATATTATAGACTTATAGAAAGAGACCTTCTAAAACATTAAAATGTAGTACTGGCACACGAAACCTTAAATTAGAGTGAATAAATGAAGACTCGGCACACCACTTCTAAAGGTTGCCGACCCTTGGTCTATATACACTTCCCCCCCTTCAAAAATGGAAGAAACCACCAGTACAGTACATTATTTTTTTAAAAAAATAACCAGACATGGATGGTATTTGCATTAAGAGAGTATTGTGATAAGGATTCCCATTCCATTCCCAAAGTTACCAAGTGATTTGCTACTACAAATAATTGAATTATACAAAGTCTGTCAAAGAAAATACAACTGGAGGAAAAAAATAAACTAAACTGTATTAGAATACTAGCTATAGTAATAATATAAAATATAGACAGGTGGCTCTATTTTTATTAGTGCCCAAAGGATTTACACTAAAACTCTTCATGAGCCTTAGTAAGTGTTGTTCATATACATTTCCACTGCAGTCACAGGGAGGTACAAAGTACAAGTTGTTTTCAGAACATATATACTCAACAAGGAAGTTCAAGCCAGAACAATAAACAATTGGGAGAGCATGTATTGTATATGTTTTTCTAGAACATTAAAGATAGTTAAAACTAAAATGCCAGAAAAGATTTAAAAATGAACACAGAATTATTTACACACATAAAGAGAGTAGGAAGAAGGGCTCTTAATATCTGAACCTTATGGACTGATTTCTTTTAATGAAAAGTTATTTGACACTCAAAGTCACATTTTGTTAGAACAATGAACTCCTGCAAAAGGCACTAGTTGATAACACACGATCTATGATGAGTCTTTAAAAAGAAAGAAAAACGGTTCCTTGAGGTGGTATCAAATTGCAGCTTTACACAGGCTATGCCATTCTGGAATTAATTCTAGGAATCTGGCTTACTAAGATAAAAATAGTTACATAAATGAGTTATGATAAGTTTTGTAATATCAGATTTGTAATAATCTCTAAACAAAGAACACGGTAATAAATTGATAGCAAAATGAAACGTATAGCAAATGAATGTATACAGTATGTGTGTATTATACTACCTAGGATAGACATTGAAGAGTCATTGAATAATCCATAAAAACTTGTAGCCAAATTATCAACTGTTGATGGGCACTGTAAGACATAAAAATATTTGAGTATTGCTGGGTGAATGTATTGCATGGGTGAAATGCTCTGGTTAAAAGTGTAATAGGATTTCCATTATAAAATCCTATTTTCAGAGTTTATAACATGACTGAATACAAACTGGTGTATGACACGACCCAGAGAAATTGTGTTATCTTCACTAAATTTTGATATCATTAGATTTTAATAAGACACAGTGTAGAAATATTATTTATATAACATATTGAGTACAAAGGGTCTGGAAAGCTGTTCTGATGGGGCAGCTGCAGATTCTTCTGGTGTGAGGGAGTCCTAAACTGGCATAAAGCCAACACAGCTGGGTCTACGCCATGCCTTCCTGACCTTCTTGGCATGAGCAGCATGTTAAGATGGAAGGTGGGATTGGAGTTGTTCCAGATAGTATAATAGGTTCTTGCTGGCTCAGATATGAGGGAAGCACAAAAGTGTCTTAAAGCCACCTTTGCCCTCCTCCCACTCTTATGCCAAGTGGTGCTCTGGCACAGCTGAGAATCTGCCCTAAAGTGTGCATATGTACTGACAACACTGGCTTTTTTTCATTCTCGTAACGTAACATCCTCGTAAAAGAGGACTTTTCATCGTAAAGTAAAAATTTGTATAATGTGGACCAGGTCTTTTTGATGGCCTAATAAATCTATCTCTACTTCACATCATTCATCTTTCTTACTCTATTAGTGCATGAGCATTTGATGTTACATGTAATTTCTCTGCCTTTGACAATTTATGTAATAGAGTTAACAGTATTTCAGTGTGCTGCTTTGTATTTCATAAGTCACTAGTCAGAGTCACCCTTGATTAATTTTTACAGTAGTCATCTCCATACATTAGTAAGACTGTAATTCCTTTTTGGGGGATTCATCTTATAGTGTGAGGAATAGAAAGAAGTTCTCAGGATTTTCATTTGTAAGGAAAGGTCACTACATTAAGTTTGTTCTGATTAGAAAATCGAAGACTTTCTGGTGATCTAATTGAAATTTTAGAAATTTGGAACTGAATTGATAAAAACAGATTCAGAGAGAGTGGATTTAATCTAAAATATTGGAAATTGGGATAAAATGGAAAGTGCATGAAAAATAGTGTATGCACAGGGTAAATAACATATAATTTTAGCTTACCGAGGGACATTTTCTCCCCTACTGCTGAAAAACACATGGAAAGGGGAGACCTTACATAGGAAAGATCCAGAGCTTCAGTAACCCTGCAATTTTGCTCCATCATCACTAGCACTGCAGTCTTGCATCATCCCAACTCATGTGCAAGACTGGTGGGTGCTAAGAAGTAGCCAAGGACATGGACAAAGGCAGTCACAAAGTCCAAGGATCTACATGTTATTATCATTTATTATTTTGATATGGCCAAGAGAGTGTTATACACTGCATATTGAGTAAAGACATGGAAAACCCAGTGAATACTAAGGGTCAATGATTGCATCCCCCATGGCTAATAGTAAGCATCCTGGATCTCTCCAGCTGTCAAATCATCCTAGCCCCAGAGTTGCTTTTGAAGGCTATAGAACTCTGAATGAAGATTTTATCTTCTACTTGATGCAGGACCCCACAAAATCTAAGTTGGCTCTGTTGTGTGTTTTTTCATTGATTTTAGATCTTCTGTAAACATAAATCAAACACTTGATACAGAGACTAAATGGTCAAATTGTTATATACTGTCTGTACTTCATGTGCACTCATTGGAGAAGAGAGGAGGAGAACAGTTAAGGAACTATTGCCTAGTTAGCTGAATAAAATAGTTCAGTTTATCATTAGTTGTGGCATGACTAATGATAGTATTAAACAGAAGAAAGAGCACTAGAAGCTTTTAGAATTTCGTTGACATGTTTTGTAGAGCTTCACAGGAGTCCAGGAAATGGTTCAGTGAGAACCTACTTATACCTTTTTTTTCAAACAAGAAATGGCTAAAATGGACTCTTTCTTAGTAGTAGTAGTAGTAATGCCACTACCAACCAACATTTTACTCACCTGAGGCAAAAATTCTGCTACTGTGTGCATAGAGGATCATATGGTAGCAGAACTGGCATTACTCTGTTCCATAAGAGGTGGGTATAATTCTGGAGAAATGTGCAGGGGTTCCACACTGTTTATATAGCACATAGCTCAGCTCCACAGGAAGAAGAGGACAGGTGATCTGCTGCTATGTGCATCCTTCAGAGCCTATGTTTGCAGGGGGGGACATGTTGGGTGCATCACTACATTATTGTTTTGAAATAGCTGAATAGAGTGACTGAATAGTAGCTCTGTAGCCATTCCAGACTTAGGGGAAGATGCCTCCCATATTTTCCTTAGCCCTCTGCCCAATGCTAAGTTCAATTAGCTGGTGTGGGAACTTGATTCTGGATTTGGTCCTAAATGGAGAGACCTCCATAATGCAGTGTTAAGGGCCAGATGCTGGGGTGCATCTGAGCTGCATTTGGTGCAGGTCAAGGTGGGATCAAAGGTCGCTGTATGCCATCTTTATGCCAACTGACTATCTACCAGTCCTGTCCTTAGCATGAACAAGAGAAGCCTCTAGGTTGGTCTACTTTACATGAGCTGCCATCAGGCCCCCAAAACCATTCAGGTCAGGGATATCTTATCCATGCCCCCTTAATGACAACATCCTCTAGCCCAGTGGCATAGGAGTTGCTATGAATTCCACTAAGCAAAGAAAATCCTTCATTGGCTGGATCCATCATTGTTACACCCCCTTTGGCATGGTGGATTGCAGTACCTCAGAAGATTTGGGTTGAACTTAACAAAGTTACAAATTTAAAATGAAAGAAAATGGAAAAACTAAAGTTCTCCCATCCAAGTTAACTTGGCCATGTGGTACTTTCTTCTTTTTTATTTTGTCTGGTTAAATATCCAACATTAATGTACTTCATATACACAGTAGCGTGGGATTTTAGTGGTCCCCTGTGGGAACTGAAATGTGCTAGCCAAGTCCACAGGGACTGTAGGCTTCTGATAACATTTTCAGACTTAGGTGCATAAAGTTAGGTACTTTGATAAATGACCTGATGTTCATAGATGCTGAGTGCCTACAGCTCCTAATGAGGGCGATGAGTCCAACTGGTGCTGCTGTAGATGCTCAGCACTACTGGAAAAAAAATCTATTTTAATGCCTCTGAGAATGTCTGCATATCTGATCTTAGAGAATCATTTCAGACTTACTTGGCCTTGAAACAATTGATCATAAATGCAATGCAATAGCTTTAAAATTGAAATGCCAGTCGTTATGGAACATGGAATTTTACATTTTGCATCATCTTCTATATAAGCGATATCTATACTACGAAAGTAGGCTCCCTCCTGAGGTTGACCGTGACCAGCTAATACATATTTAAACATGACTTGTCTTATTTATAGTAGGTACAGAGTACTGTTTAAAATCTTGTTAATTAAAGCATGTTGGCTAATACATTTTAGAAAGCAACCTGCTTTGCTAGTCTAGGTATGGCCTTAGTGTCAATTTGTAAGTTGTTACCTATACTGATTTTTTTCTACACCAAAATAGCATAAATTAAGAACATAAGAACGGCCATACTGGGTCAGACCAATGGTCCATCTAGCCCAATATCCTGTGTTCTGACAGTGGCCAATGCCAGGTGCTTCAGAGGGAATGAACAGAACAGGTAATCATCAAGTGATCCATCCCGTTGCCCATTCCTAGCTTCTAGCAAACAGAGGCTAGGACACTTCAGAGCATGCTTTTGCATCCCTGCCCATCCTGGCTAATAGCCATTGATGGATCTATCCTCAATGAGCTTATCTAGTTCTTTCTTTGAACTCTGTTATAGTCTTGGCCTTCAAAACATCCTCAGTGTTATGTGTATAACATCAAAATATGTGTTGTGATGTGACTTCCATAGTGACCACTCTTTTTGATAATGTCAGATTACATGACACTTTATTCTTCATTCCATGATGTGTCCAACGATCAGCATAGATGCCAGCGGTATTAGTTTTTATCAGCATTGCATTGATAGTTCAAATGGCACTACAGATGTTGTACATATACTCTGGTGAGATTAAGTCACTGTTTGTTTATAGGAGAGAAATAGATAGAACTGGGGAAGATCATTTCATTAAATGAATACTTCCAGAATTTTCAGAAGTTAAATTTAGATATTATATCACCAGAGAATTACAGAATCTGTTTAGTAATATAGTCATCATAATAGGCTTGGGTTGCTTTTCTGATATTGAAAAGTGAAATGGAGCAGCATCAGATCAGAAGGCTTGAAGGATGTGTACAGGTGCTTTTCTACATTTTGACAGAAAGGTGTATTCGTCCTCCTTTATAATAACAATGGAAGTGTGGAATAATACCCCTTTATGGCAAATTGATTACACAGTGGGAAATGTGCTTCACTACTCTCATGAGTTTTCCCCATTGGTGATTGTGGGTGTGATCCTGTAAACATACCCATGAATAACATGTGTGAGTAGTCCAAATGATTTGCTGGGTCAGCAAAGCAAATGCCCAAATAGTCCAAAATTAAGACAAAGATTTATCAGAGGCATAATGCTATCCAACTCTTTAGGCCGATATTAAAGGAACTAGCACATGAAATTGCAAGTCAAATAGCAAGGATTTTTAATGAATCTGTAAATTTGGGGGTTGTACCTGTTTAAGAAAGGGGGAAAAAGTGATCCAGGAAATGAGAGGTCCATTAGTTTGACTTCAATTGTATGCAAGGCCTTGGAACAAATTTTGAAACAGAAAGTAGTTAAGGATATAGAGATAAACGGTAATTGAGATAAAATAAACATGATTTTACAAAAGGTAAATTGTGCCAGAGCAACCTGATCTCTTTCTTTGCAAAGATAACTGATTTTTTAGACAAAGGAAATGAAATAGAGCTAATCTACATGGATTCTAGTAAGGCATTTGATACAGTTCCACATGGGAAATTATTAGTTACATTGGAGAAGATGGGTATTAATATTAGAATTGAAAGGTGGGTAAGGAACTTGTTAGAGGGGAGATTACAACAGGTCATACTGAATGGTGGACTATCAGGTTGGAGGGAAGTTACTAGTGGAGTTCCTCAGGGATCAGTCTTGGGACTAACCTTATTGAACATTTGCATCAATGACCTTGGAACAAAAAGTGGGATTGTGCTAATAAAATTTGCAGATGACACAAAGTTGGGAGTATTTCCCTAAATACGGAGGAGGACCGGAATAACATACAAGAAAATCTAGATGGCCTTGAAAACTGGAATAATAGAAGTGGGATGACATTTAATAGTGCAAAGTGCAAGTTCATGCACTTAGGGACTAACAACAAGAAATTTTGCTATAAGATGGGGGAGTATTAGTTGGAAGTGGCAGAGGAGGAGAAACACCTCGGTGTATTGGTCAATCACAGGATGACTGAGCCACCAATGTGATGCAGCCATGAAAAAGGATAACATAGTCTTAGGATGCATCAGGTGAGGAATTTCCAGTAGAGGTGGGGAAGTGTTGTTACCGTTATACAAAGCATTGGTGAGCCCTCATCTGGAATCCTGTATGCAATTCTGGTCTCCCATGTTTAAGAAAGATGAATTCAAACTGGAACAGGTGCAGAGAAGGGCTACTAGGATAAACAGAAGACTGAAAAACATACTTTATGAGAGAAGACTCAAGGAGCTTTACTTGTTTAACCTAAACAAACAAAGGCTGAGGGGAGATATGATTGCTCTCGGTAAATACATCCGGGGGATAAATACCAGGGAAGAAGAAGCGCCAGTGCTGACACAAAAACAAATGGATATAAATGGCCATCTGTTTAGGCTTGAAATTAGACAAAGATATCTAATCATCAGAGGAGTGAAGTTCTGCAACAGCATTCCAAGGGGAGTAGTGGGGGCAGAAAAACGAACTGGTTTCAAGACTGAGCTTTATGGAGGGGATGGTATGGTGAGATTGCTTACAATAGTTGGTGGCTGATCTGTGACTGCTATTAGCAAATATCCCCAACGGCTGGTGATAGGACACTAGATGGGCAGGGCTCTGAGTTACTACAGTTAATTCCGTCTCAGGTGTCTAGGTGGTGGATCTTGCCAATGTGCTCAGCGTTTAACTGATTGTCATATTTGGAGTTGGGAAGGAAATTTCCCCCATGTCAGATTCGCAGAGACCCTGGGGTTTTTTCATGTTACTCTGTGGCCTGAGTCACTTGCTGGTTTAAACTAGAGTGGATTCTCTGTAACTTGAGACTTAAAACAAGATTTGTGGACTTTAGTAACTCAGCCAGAAGTTATGGGTCTATTACAGAAGTGAGTGGGTGAGGTTCTGTGGCCTTGATGTGCAGGAGCTGAGACTAGATGATCAGGATGGTCCCTTCTGGCCTTAAAGTCTATGAGTCTAAATTCCCCTTTAGTAAGAGATTAGGTTAAAAAATCGTTAAAACCTAAAAAGGAGATTGCTGAGGCTAGTTTAACCCTAGCAAAAGATGGAGAGTAAACTTTTAGTCCCAGAATATTATAACAGCCAAAGAAAGAAATTTCAGAATCCTTCTAAATCAAGAGAATGGTGTCCTGGATGGCGGAGGGTACATAAGCGTCTGTTGACAACTTACCTTGGTGTTCAGGTCGGATATGCTCATTTACACAGTATAGGAGTCTGGAGGCTATTTACACATTATGAGAGTGCTAATTGAGTGATATATTACCCTTAATATACCAAATGGGAAAAAAAACAAACCCAAAGCTTTATCATGAACTGTAAGTTAAAACACTAAATATTTATGATTTTGTTAAAATGGCAACCTCAACTATAGTTGGCATAAATATTTTAATGGATACTGCAGGTAACTCAAATAATGTATTTGTTAAAAATACGCTGTTGATTTGAAAAGAAACATACATAGTTGATGGTTTCATTTTTTCTTTGTTTGTTTGAATTATAGATTTGCAAAGCCTTTTTTACCAAAATATTTTTGGTAAAGGTCTTTTTAACTTACAGAAATATAAAAATATCCTAAAACGCTGTAGATTATAAACACACTAATCTTTAAAAACTGAACAATCACTGTGCACTATAACAGGGGTTCTCAACCTTTTTCTTTCTGAGGCCCGCCCAACATGCTATAAAAACTCTACGGACCACCTGTGCCACAACAACTGTTTTTCTGCATATAAAAGCCAGGCTTGGTGTTAGGGGGTAACAAGTAGGGCAATTGCTCACGGCCCCACAACACAGGGGACCCCGGACTTCAGTCCTATACAGTAAGGCTTCAGCTTTCTGCCCTGGGCCCCATTAAGTCTAATACCACCCTGCTTGGCGGACCCCCTGAATCCTGATTGCGGACCCCTGACCCCTGGTTGAGAACCACTGCACGATAATATACATTTTTTCCTATTCAAAATGTTAAATATAGCAGAGAGAGCAACCAAAATAGTTGGTAGATTGTATGGGGATTAATATACATTGTATGTCCTATTCTGTATTTTAAGACATTTGATAAAGAAAAGTAATTAAAGAACTCAAGTTTTGGCCTGCCAATTACAGTTTACCTGTTTAGATTAAGCTGTTCCAAATGATGTTAGGTGTCTTATAATGGAAGTTACATAATGTTTCTGACAAGCTCTGATTTCTTTTGGTTTATGCTAGAAGTTACATGGGAGGACCAGCAGAAAAAGGTGAATGGTACAATAACTGATGACAAACCATTGCCGAAAAAGAAACACCATTCTGAGCCAGGTTTGTCAGGGTTTGGAAAACCACATGAAAGCATGAGACTATAGAAGCATTGCATTACATTTCATGCTTTTGTAATGAGTGTGTGCTTGATGTACCTTATTTTTTCACTTTGGTGTGAAATTTTTAGTATGTAGAGACCATTTAGTTTAGTGTTGTACACAGTTCTGTTTTAGATTAGCAAAAGTAGATCCACTTGTGTAAGCAATTGTGTTAGACTGCACATGCATTAGAAAAAGAAATAATTTGGCTTAATATTAGCATTAGCTTGCTTTTCAGTTTCAATTCTATTTTGATTTATATATGTGTGTGAGTCCCAGGAATCCAAGTCTGAGTTCTGCCAATCCTTATCTTGGTTAATCCCAACCAAGGTATACACTGCATATAAGGAGGTGGGACACTCACCTCCCCAAGATCTGAAACAGAATCCTTCCTGCTATGTCAGATGTTGCTTAAAGCATAAACAAGGCTCAACCATCCCTGTCTTTCCAGTGCCACTCTTTGCATGTATCCAAGATAGGAACTCTTAAATCTGGGTTTGGAAATGTAGCCGCAATCCTACAGAGATGTGCATAGCATTGAGCTCAATGGGTCTACTCACATACTCAGAGTTTAGAATGTACTTAGGTCTGTGTACCATAACCTGCAATATGGATAAAGCTTATCTGTGCAAAAGACAGAACTTTTTCAGGAGCTAGTCTAAGACTGTGGAATGAAATACCCCAGGAACTAATGACTATTGCAAACCTCACTGGCACATTTCTAAACACAAACACCATACCCAAACAAGACACTACACAGCACACACTTCTCCCTTGGGGAGAGCATGAGAGAATAAACAACATGTGGCAGGTGTCAGTTATATCACTACTCATGCAAGTAAAGGTTTGTAGGATTGGCCTTTGTGCAACAGAGTTGTTAGTGTCTGTAGGGTGACTGCTATGCGCCACCTGGGAGAGTTTTACTCCATTTTTATTTAGTCCTTTTCAGTGGGGGATTTGTCGTTGTAAGGACTTACTAAGACCCATCAAAATGAGTCCTATGCATTTTCTAACTGAGTTCTGTTCCCAGATATAAAATATACATTCTAAAATAAATTAGCTGGGTAAAAACATACACATTTTTGGAAAAATAATCCTAATTGTTTTTAACAATTTTGAATATATGAGCCTGCTAAATATTCTGAACATAATATACACTTTATATATCTTCTGGTAAAGGTTTTAAATTAATAAATGAAATGGATGTTTAACCATTTAGTTCTGCAATCAAGAGAGCATTTTGAGATACAGTATGTTAAAAAAGATGTTATATGAGAAAATGCTGGGTTACCTTATTAATATAATCCAATATGTGACATCACATACCATCTTTTGAACATACTGTAGCTCAAAATTCTCTGCACTTGCAAAATTAAATTTTAATTAATAGCATCAGATGTTAGACATGAAGAGAAATCAATAGCAGGGAGAAAATATAGATGTCCATATTTGAAACAAGCCAAGAAAGTGAAAGGTGAAGAAATAGTGGAGGATGTTCCAAATGGTAGGAGCTGCAGAGGAGAAGGGTCTCACATCAGTGAGAAGGACAGATAAAAAATAAATGCTAGACAAGTGTAAAGAATGGTTAGGAGTGAAATACAGACCAAGGTTTGTGAAGCTGCATGTAGGAAGCCCGTCAATGGTTTTAAAAATGTAAGACCAGATTCTGGGCTGCATTTGAGCAGCTTTGCACTACTCTGTTATTGCAACACTGCTCTAAAGCTAGCTTAGCCAATCACTGGGGGATTCCCCCTGTGAATAACAAAGCAGTCACATTAGACACTGTTACTCAATCAAACACTCAGCAGATTGTTTCAGTCCTCTAACTTGGGTGGTCACGTGACCAAGGTGGAGGACTACAATAATCTGCAGAATGTTTGGTTGAATTAAATAGTATTGCAAGTAACTGTGTTGCTATTGACTGATGACTGAGATTGACTCTGAGATTTTGGTGATAAAAAAATAGTTGAGAGAGGGTCCCAGTCTTCTGATTTCTTGAGGAGGAATGCAACAAATTTTAGATATGGAGGGGAGATGTTGAGTGAGAAACTCATGATGTAAGAGAATTTGTATTCAGGGAGTTTGCTGAAGAGGAAGCCAGTTAGCCATGCATATTCCTTGCTCATATAATCTTTTGATCATAGATCAACTCCCAGTAAATTGAAAACCAGGGAGATTTAGTTAAATATAAAAATTAATAATTCAGTCAGTATGTTATTCCTTGTATGATTTGGTTGATATGAAAATCAGTACAATTATGGAATTACTGAATGCTTTCCAGTTTTTAATTGCCTCCAATTTTCATTTCAGTATGACACAGAATTTTTATTGATTACACATAATTGCATTGTAGTATTTGTCAGGGGGAAGCAGGAGGATTTTGCAGCTGTATAAAGAGTAGTTTCATTAAGGGACATAGATTAAGAATGGTGGCATGCAGTTTGGGTTTTTGAATCCATGAATTGATTGAGGCTTTTGGTACTGGGGAAGAGATACTTTTTCTCTCCTTCCCCTTGTGGATCAGGGAACTTCTTCACTTGGATTTTTGGGGAGGCTTGAATTGTTAATTCCCCATCTTAGTAATTAACAATAATAACTTTCCCTGGTCCCCCCTTCAACACCCATTTCTGCATCCAGAAATTTTGGATAAGCACATGAGCTGAATGTTTTTGTTGATCAGCACTGAAAAATTACTACATTGCCAAAAATTAGATTTCAGAATCAACAATTTGTTCTGATGAATGAGACACTTCACACTTCTCTGAAAGACATTTTTTCAAGTTGTCTTTTTGTAGACTCATTAACACTGCACTGCATCAGTTTATACTTGGTTCACATTCCGATTATTTTCTGCACAAATAAATAAATGCTAGAAACTTTTTTAAAATAAAAGATTTGATATAGTAGCAAAAAGTAATCTGAAAATAAGATAAAACCTACAGAAATAACCAGGACAAGAATATGATCTCTAATGTGTTTTAAGTAGAAATATTTTTAATTAAATTTAAAAATGATAGCATCTGCATGTTGTTCACAGAATATATCTGCATGTGTATATAAAAATGTTTGAAAAAATAGATAACTATTTCAGGTAATTGGAATGAATAACAATCAGGATGATCTGCACCTTATATAGCACATCACATTTGAGAAATAGAGATTTCAGCAGAAAATCAGTCAGAAATCTAAACAAACTTTACCAAAGATGATAAAATACAGTAATGGAGATGGAAATGATGTAGAGCAGCCTGTGCTGTACCACTGAAATGGCCTTATTTCTAGGATAATGAAAGAAAATATAACTTGTGGAACATAACCATTAAATGACACAAACTCATTTCCTGATCTCAGCCAGGTCTTTGTCATAGCTATGATGTAAGTATCAATTCTGAAAGTATCATTAATGAAAAGGGACTAATTTTGTAATGATCTAAACTTAAATGCTTTCATTATTTTCCATACATTTTTATAAGATGGGCTGATAGAATTAAACTGAATGATATTGTTCTGTATGAAGAGATTAAACAACACTCACTAAATTAATCTGGATAAGATCCCCTATGTATTATTTCCCAAGCAGTGGCTATCTATTTTATCTTATATATTCTATCTAATCTATTTAGGATCTGATTCTACACATATCACCGTGATATTACAGAATCTTTAAACCCCTGATTTAAATTAATTATTATACAAAATCTTATATTGTGTCAGAACCTTAAAGAGGTGTCTACAGGAATATGACTTAAAAATAACAGTCTGGAAAGATAGTTCAAGCCAAGGCTTAAAAGGTGGTTTTGTTCTGAAAAGTGGCTTTTAAAAAGACAGATTGTGGGGTTTTATATTTATTGTGTGTCAGTGATTTCCATTTCAGTTCTGCTCTTTTACAGATACAAATGATATTTTTTTTCTAACTGTTAGTCTGGTAAACTTAACCTGAGCTGTGAGAATCAAGCTAGATTCATTCCTTCTCAGGCATCATTACCAGTGACAAAGTTTGGTAAGTCAAATTCTGCTGTCAGTGACACATTTTACTCTTACCTTCAAAGGGTTTGCACAGTGTTGGCCTTTGATGGGGTGAAACCCCCATCACAGGCAAGAAAGGGTTAAGAGCCCACTTAGTCACTTTTATTTCACCTGGTTAGAAATTAGATAGTTACTTGTCAGCTGGAGAGGGTGGGACTAAGAACTAAAGAAGGGTCACATGATTACGCAACAGGCATGTGGGGCTTATAAATAGACTGAGAGAGTTCATGCAAGCTCCTGTGAAGCTCCTGTCCCACTGCCTTTCCCCAGTGCCAAAGATATTTGGAGGTTAGAGGCCTCAGGAAGACGTAGGCTGGGCAGGAAAGTGATCAATACAGATTCTGGGGAAAGGCAGTGGGACCCCAGGAAAGAGTTTAGCTTAGCCCAGGGACAAGAGGACAGATTGATTCTTTAGGACTTTGTTACCCCAGAAGGGGTCTGCACTAGACACTTCTCAGCTGGAGGGCTGAGTAGCACTCAAAGGCAGATGGCCTACTGGAGGCGCTAGTGAGGAAAGACCCCTGCAATGCTGTGCCCAGGCACGAGGGGGCATCCTCAAGGTGAGGGCACACTATAACGTGGCCCTGTACTTGGAGCTTAGTAAGTATTTCTGTTAATACATGAATAGAATAGAATGTAGCTCACATTCCCTATTGTCTGTATTGTCTCTTTACTATTAGTAGGAGTAAAAACTAGGAAAATCTTACTTTTGTCATGAAAGGAAACAGGCAACACTCAGAATACACCCAGGGAGCAGATCTGAGGAGTAAGAAGATGTCATTTTTACACAGCATTTTTTTGAAGTAGAGTCATATTTTCCAAAATCTGTCAGTTGGTCTCAGGAATATTTTTACCTGATCTGAAGAATGTCCCAGAGAGTGCACATGGTCTGTTCAGACATCCACGGTCACAACTGCCAAAGATCTAGCTAAACTGCATAGGAACAAAAGTGGCATAAAATTCATGTTTTGCACACCCGCAATCCTTTGGCCTCTGTGTGCAAGGCCAATGCTTGACAAGATAAAATAACCTAAAGATTGTTCTAATTTACATTACTGCTAATGGCTACAATGGATCAAAGCTATAGCCCAGTATCGGCACAGGGACAGCATAGGAGCACTGTGACTATCCCCCTTTTTCAGCCCACCCTCTGTGCACTACAGCTGAGAGGAGGGGTGGTGTAGAAGCCCCTGTAGAGGCTGTATGCCATTAGAAAATCACCAACCCTGCCATATATACATATAGTGGAGTAATCTTGCCAGGAACCCCTGTACTCCAGAAGGGATGCAGATTTCCTGAAACTTTCCAAGATGGGATTCAGCCTCTAGGTAGGAGTGGCTTTAATTTTTACCAAGAACTCTTTAGGAACTGAGGCTGCACAGGCTGCAACAGGGAGCCACTAATTCAGCAAAGTCCCTGGCCAGGCCATCCGCTTTTGAGGCTACATTGGACTATCTGCAGGACTGCTGGCATTGGGGAGATTGTGGGCACCTTGCACTGCTGCAGCCCCCTCCTGATGGACTTTCCACTGCTACGGACCCTGTGCCATAGCCAGCTCTGGCATAATGAATCTAGTCCAATTTGTGCAGGATGCAGTTGACAATATAACCTACGTGGAACATAGTATTGTTGTTTATAAAGCATCTTTTTTAAAACTAGAAATCCCAGTTGAATTATATATATATAGTGAATCATGAATTGGGTCAGGTGAGGGCAAATTGTAAGTAAAAAGGTAAAGAGATGAAAATAAAAAGAAATAGCTCAAAATCACAAGAAATATAATTTTAGAAAGCCTATAAAAGCATTAGAAGCCAGATGCATGTTTGACTAGAAATGCTTTAGAGTCTAGCAAGGGTATTTGTGGACAAGTGAAGATTATAATAAAAATGTGGAGAAATGAAAGGAATTAAATGGATCAGTCTCTACCATAGAAGAAGATGGGGAAATTCCTATACCTAAGGTATTCCTAATGGTAAATCAATGGTGTTTTTAACATAAATTGAAATCTCTAAGTTATGGGGTAATTTGGTGGCTATTGTTCAGTAAATCACCAAGAGTAGATAGTATTTACCTAGGGGTTTTGAAAGAAATTAAGTGCAGAATGGCAGAAATATTGATATAGGTAAGCAATATATCCTTAAGAACCATAACAACTCAAGGCTAATGTGGTGCCTTATTTTAAATGGTTTCATGGCTCTGTGAGAGAATGTTCCACAGTCAGTGCACCACTGAGTCAACAACCTGATGCAATACAGTAGTCACCTTTTGTCCTTAACTATTGATATAGTGGCTTCTGCTGTAAACCCTGCTTCCTTCTGAGCTATGATGGATGAAGCATGAAGGCAGGTGGGCTAGAGTTTCAGTGTCAAGAATCACATTCTTAGGCCTTGAATCCTCTATTTTCTTATGCAGTGCAAGGAAAGGGACAGAGCCTCAGTCTTTTGCTCTCTACATTAAGTATGAGTGGAGGTCATGTTTGGGAGCAATGTTAACCACTGGGCATAGTCCTCTGCATTGAGAGGTAGTAACTTATTCCTGGTTTATTACTCTCAACAGTGTGAGGTAAAAGTTAGTGGTATGTGGGCAGAGAATAGGTATACCCTATGTTGATGGAAATAAAGTAGGGCAAGATGCCCAGATTGGTCTATCTTGATGCTGGTAATCTTGCCAGTATCGCCCTATCTCTACTGTTCCATTTTTCGAGAAGGTAATTGGTAAAGTTGTGCTGAAGAAGCTCTTGGTTCTCAGATTTCCTGGATCCCCTGGTTTTAGAACTAATAATGATACAGACACAGAACTGATCTATCGATGATCATCTGTCAATGCTCTCTTGACAATGGACAAAAACTAAGTGGCCAGTTGTTTACTTTAGATCTGTCAGTTGCCTTTAATACTATATCTCATGATGTATTGTTGATATTGTTGTACTCTCTGGCAAGGATAGATGAAGAGTTGTGAAAGGGTGATGGGGGTCTATACTCTGCGAAAGAGACTAAAGGATAGTATCATCTGATCCCAACAGCTCTCTTGGGCTGATACTGCAGGTCCCCATTATTTTATCTTTTTTGTTCAATGTGTATGTGAAGCAACTGGAGGAGAGATTGAAGTGTTTAGATTACTAAACCAGTAATATGTCAGTGATATGAGTAACATGTGACACAGAAATGATTATATGGATTGTGCAGTCTTTCAGATTTCACAGTGTCCAGACAAAATTGGGGATTTAATGAGGCCTAGCTAGTTAAAGCTCAATCCAGACACGATAAAAGTGATTCAGAAAATATCCAGGTGAGATGACAAAGCTGATATTTGGGTTTCTCCCTGTTTTTATTAGTAAGTTGGGCAATCAGGGTCCTGTTGTATCTCTACCTGCTGTTATATGGTAAAGTACAGCAATAACCAGGACTGGTTTCCTTCATCTTTCTCTGTCAAGGAAATTGCAGCATTTAATCAAAGATGTAGACCTTGCCACAAGCATTCATAGTTTACAAGCCACAATTAAGGAACATGAATAATCCCCGGGTGGGAGGGAAAGTCTTAGCATTTATTAAAAAGCAATTAAGCAATTGAAGACAACGAGTAATTGAAGTGGATTTCTGCCTTTCAGCGTACAAAGAAGTTAAAAGTTGGGAGTCCCAATTATCATTTTTGGGGAGCAATATTGTTTAATGTATCTTTAATGATTTAGAAGAGGTAGCACAATGGTAGACTGAATTTAGCTAGAATAAGAGAAAGATAATGAACATTCACAAAAATAGTCTAAATTTGTATATGTTGAATGTCTGAACTTAGAGGATCATGAGGGACAGAAATCTTAGGAGTCATGGATAGCTCAAAAAGAAGAGGAGTACCTGTGGCACCTTAGAGACTAACAAATTTATTTGAGCATAAGCTTCCGTGGGCTACAGCTACAGCTGTGGCCCACAAAAGCTTATGCTCAAATAAATTTGTTAGTCTCTAAGGTGCCACACGTACTCCTGTTCTTTTTGCGGATACAGACTAACACGGCTGCTACTCTGAAACCTGTCATTATGGATAGCTCAGTACATTTAGTGATTGCATTTAAATGGTTTCTTCTGGTTTGGATGTATTTCCCAATTGTGTATAGAAAATATCGCGCACAAGGATTTTAAAATGAGACTACCGTTTATCTGTCCATTGTGTAGCAACAATTAAAATGGAAAATAGGATGCTTGCATTTGCAAAAACAAGATCGAAAATAATACAATAGGTATCATCCTAACATTTTATCACATATCTGAAATATAGTGTCCAAATTTTAATTCTTTGAATTAAGAAAGTTTATTATTTTTATTTGACTAAATCCTGGTGTCCTTAGTCATCCCCATGATCCAGGCATGTGGAAGTTCTTCACATATAGAAGGAGAAGGTCTGTGCCTCTGTGGCACCATCTCCCCTTCTTGGGCTCTCACAGAAAGCCCTCTTTGGAGTACCAGAGCCATATGTGGGGAGTAGGCCCTGATCTAGAGGGGGACATACATATTTCCCCACAGACTGCACAGAGAATCCATGTAAGAATACAACTCTAAGTGGAGATTGGTGTCATGGAAGTCCATCAGAGAGATGACATCAATTTGTTTAGAATGGAGGAAATTGAAATTGAGAGAAGAGAGAAGGAAGTCAGTGTAGTCAGGCGCAGAGAGCTCAGAAACATGTGGAGGTAATGAATGATGGGGAAAAGTCAAGGTTAGGGATTAAAACAATTGGAAGATTGCTGTCAGAGGAGAGTGAAGAGCACAGAGTTGAAAGTAGAAACAGTGGCATCAGTAGCAGTGAGTGGGACAAGGACACAGCAGCAGAAAAGTTGGAAAGTTTGATAGACCGAAGAATACAAATGGTGGATGTGATTGGAAGTGAGAAGTGAGCAATACTGAAAAAGAGCAAATGGTGATCAGAAGAAATTTATACATAGAGCAGTGTTTGGGGGAAAAATCCCATCCAAAATTGGTGATTAAACATGGAGGTTAGTGGAAGAAAGTGGAGAGGCAGGAGAATCAAAACGGTAACCGATACTGAAACTGAAATTACCTAGTACTAAAATAGCAGCTTAGAGTAATGAGAAGAAAGGGCACCAGCCATTAATGCTTGACGGGAAAGAAGGTGGAGAGCAGATAATGTCCACTTAGAGAGGATAAAGGAAAACACAATGGATTGGGATTCAAAGGAAATGGGTGGGAAAGAGAAGAGGTAGGGATCAGAAATTGTAAGGAAAAAAGAGTTCATTGCTAACACCATGCCCATTGGATCATGACAGGGGAAAGAGAGGAGAAGTTATGGATAGAGGAAGCTATGAAGGTACAGCAAAGATTGAAAAGGTCATGAGAGAAAGTGAAGGTGATTAAAATTTATAGCAGGATTTACATGTTAGGAGCAATTTTAAAAACTTGGATTATTTAACATGGGAAGAGTAAGAGCTGGCTCGACTAAAGTACTCAGAATTACAGCTGGCGACTTTTTTTGGCAAATAGTAAATTCACCAAAAATGCATTTTTCTAGACACCAAACCTATTCCCAAATTTGACATGCTGAATAATATTTTTGGCCTATATATATTTCAGGACTGAAGCACCATTCACAAAACAGCCAGAGGAGGTGGTGGCAGCAGCCCCCTGATTAGTGTCAGCCCATTAATTAGGGCATCCACCTAGAATGTGGGAGTCAGATTCAGTTCCCCTGTCTGTCTGATGTGGAGAAGGATTTTGACTATGGGTCTGCCATATTACAGGAAAGTGCCCTAGCCACTGGGATATGGGATATTCTGATATGGGTCTCTCTTAATCTTTCCCATTGAACTGTTCCACTTTGTCTAAATAATTAGTCACTGGGCCAGAGAGAGAAAGAGTCTGAGAATGACTCTAGCCTGCTGGTTAAGGCACCTGACTTGGGAAGTGAGAGACCTAACTTCATGTCCCTGTTCCAATCAGGGCCGGCTCCAGGCACCAGCCCAGCAAGCAGGTGCTTGGGGCGGCCAACAGAGAGGGGCAGCACGTCTGGCTCTTCGGCGGCAGGTCCCTCGCTCCCTCTCAGAGCGAAGAACCAGCCGCGGAATTGCCACCGAAGACTGAAGTGGCGGTGGTAGAGATTGTGATCACGGCTTTTTTTTTTTTTTTTTTTTTTTTGCTGCTTGGGGCTGCAAAAACCCTGGAGCCGGCCCTGGTTCCAATGGCTATTTAAGTTTATTTATAAATAGTGGAACAGCTTCCACAGGAGAGATTGAGTACTTTCCTGCAACATGGGAGATCCCTGTTCAAATCCTTTTCCACATTAGGCAGAGTGGGGGAATTGAACCTGGATCTCCCCCATCCCTGGTGAGGGCTAAAGCTCATAAGGGCAGTAGCAATGCCACCTACTACTCCAGTCAGTTTGTGAATCAAGTCCTTTAAAAATGCTTAGAAATTAAATGTTTTGTGTCAACCTGAAATTTACTTATTATTTTCACCAACATTTATTTTTTCAATGTTTCAGAACTGCCAATAAACTAAAAAAATCTAAACTAAAAAAAACAATTATTTGCCCCGTTCTGCTCAGAATGAGAAAGGGCATTATCAAAAACCACTCAGTGGTTTCTTGCTGCTCCAGGGCAGCAAACTTAAAACAAATACTCCATTAATTTATTGGTTTTTATATTTATTTAGATTTCTTAATAACCCACAGCTCTAAGTTATAGTACTTCAAATAAGCAGCAGCAACAATCAAATATGAAATGCAAATGAACTGCCCAGCCCAAATCATTCAGAGTAGAATAACAATTGAGTAAAATCAATGTAAGACCCCCTCCTATATCTAACCACCTGCAGCCCTTAATACACATCCTTGTCAAAAGTCCACATGAAAAGATTTACTTTTCGTGGCCTCTATGAATGGAAACACATCCAGGCTCCAGTAGACTTGACAGGGAAGTGTGTTTCAGAGTATAAGGACTTCTCATAGGAAAAAGTCCTGCCATCTACGTGTCTCCTTTTAAATCAGGGGTCTGTATGCTGATTGCTGCTGTGGTGCTATTGCATAGGAGACAGTTATAATGAAATCTTGGGCTTCTGAGTTTAAATGGAACTTATACAGAGGTCAGGAAGGAATTTTACAGCATACCACACATCTGGCTTGTTGGACTCTGTATGCATGACAGACCAACTGTCTGATGTCGCATTCTTTTTCATACTACTTTTTGTGTATAGTTATTCCTAGCTCCATTTCTGACTGCTGCTTTGGACAGAATTCTTGTGAACTCTCTTATCATAGGCCTATGGAAGGCCTGATTCTATCCCAAGTTGAGTCCACTGACATCTCTGGGAGTAGGATTAGACCAGAAAGATCAACTTTCTGACAGCAATTACTTCTATTCAAAATAGCTAATATACCCTATACTGCAAGTAGATTGTATATAAATGTGGTAACATACCCTGAAAAATGTATTTTCTGAGGCAGAATTAGAATTTTAATAACTTAAATTAGATGACCTGTTGGTGGGAGTTATCTACCATCTTCTCAGCCCAGTTCAATGACATACTTTTTATTAACTGGATTTCAAAAAGCCCCTCAGTGTGTAATGGCAATAGACTGTTTGAAAATTCTTTCTGTTTTTTTATATAAACATATAATCTGAACTTGGTTTAAAGGAACAAAATCATAACTGCAGTCTTTGTGCATTTCTCATTTGTATTTCTTATATTCTGTGATCAGTTATATCTCTTGAGATTTGTAAAGCAGTAAGATTGATGCACACTGGATATTTTTCATGCAATACAGAGACAATGCTACCCAAATTATTTAAAGGTTGTTCTTTTATGTGTTTCTCAACCTCCTTTCTATCTATTGCCCTTATCTATGTGAAGGAGTGTCTGTAGGTTCTCCATATTCCTATTCTGTTTTTATCTAGTCATATATTTACTTTGAAAGGTCAAACTACAAAATACAGTATTCCAATTCTTTGTTCTCTGTGGGGATTTTTACATCATAGTACTTTAATTATTGTTTTGTGCAAAAAATCTCTGTCGCTGTCCAGTCTGCTGTAATGATTGTCGGTGGATGATCCTGAAATTTAAAGAACTAGCCTTTAGTAGTAAGGATCTTATATAATTGGGAAAAGAACTGGAAGTCTGAGTCTTGGATTTAGTATACCTACAAGGAGGGGCTAAAATAATTATTATTTGGTTTTGTCTCTGTTTGACAGGGAGATTATACTGAAACCTGATTTTTATTCCCACTTCGTTATAATTGACTGCTATTCTCCAAACTCCTTCTCTAATAATTATCTCCCTGCTCTTACCTACTCCCAGATCACCTACACTATACCCACCTTTTCACAGTTCACATGGCCTCAGGGACCAGCTGCCTTTCTTGAGTCCTGGAGGTGGGGTACCACTTGCCTCTATTCTCCTCATCCAGTTATATGTGTGCTAGTCAAATGCATTTATGAGACATACAAAATCCTGAATCATACCTTTCCTAGAATTTTCTCCATGTTCTAGGATTTTGAACAGGACACTGTGCTTCTACACACAATTAATTATATTATGAGGACAGCATCAGGCAATGAAGCACTGCAGAGCTGGGATCCATAGAGGCTGCTGAGCCTCAAGATACAATGGAAGATCAGTGAATGTGAGGAGCAAAGAATATTGGAATCAAAATCTGCCCAGAGGGGAAGATATTTGCCCTTTACTTCTGTGCCCTGTACTACCATTAGTGTTTAATATGGGCATATCTGATTAGTTAGATTCTAATCTAATTATCCTGCCTTGTGGCAGGTTAAACAAAGTTCGACCTCAGTAATATGCAAAGTTTCAGATAGAGTTGTTTGTGAACTGAGATGGATACCTTTAATTAAATACTTTTCTATAGTAATTCACATTTTATTTGTCATGAAAAACATTACAGAATTTTGTGTCAGAACAAGATAAAAGAATAATCAATTAACTTTTTTGTTTTATTCAAATTTATGGTATAATAATGGGCATTACTTTTCTTTATAAATGTATTCAGTAGAAGACACTCACTTGTTTCCTAATTTCTGTGCAATAAGCATTTATACTTAGTATTGTTCCACATCAGAACGAACAATAGATCCAAATAAATGCTAGTTCCTTAACAAAGCAATGACTACGTAAATGAACCAACTGCTGTTACTACCATGCAAATTTAACAGCCTTTCACCCCATAATTTTGCTCTCAGATGCTAATAAATTGTATCAACAAAGATTTAATTCATTAGATTAAAAGAAATAGAGAGAGAGAGTTTTAAAACTCTACTTTTTGGGATGTATGGCATAGCTTCTTAAAAGGAAACTGCTATAAATATTCATATATTACTCACTAAAAGTTATGGCATGGCAACACACCAACCCCTTTCAGTTAACCATCAGTAGAAGGAAGTCCTAATAGCACTATTAATTTATCTGCTACAGAACTTTTACGAATCAGCCATTATCAAAAAGTAAAATATTACCAATGGCAAAATCTTCTGAGTTCTTGAGACACCAGCTGACAGATGTCCTCAAGTAAACAAGTAACTTTTTTTTTATTTTCCTGCCTGGCTTGTGTTAATATTGGGCTTCTAATACATTCTGTCTTGTAACAGAAGCAGAATAATAACAATACATTTGTACTGTTAAAAATTGTTTCACTTAATTGATGATGACACTGTTGGATTGTTAAAATTTACCGTATATACTCGTTCATAAGCCGAATATTTTTGGTAAAAAAGTGACGCATCAAAGAGCAGAGGTCGGCTTAGAAACAGGTCTACACAAAATTTGATGATTTTAAACTCTGTGGAATCATTGAGTTGAATATCTAATATATTGTCATTTTGTTTACTTGGAGCATCTGCAGTCATGGAGCCCCTCAGCTCCCTGTGGC
>NW_020664409.1:80666323-80693537 GCF_002925995.2 Terrapene triunguis
GAATGACAACACTGATTGCAAAACAACTGCCCAAGCTTTTCTGGGCTTCTTTTTATAGTGCCTGCAGATGAATTCTGATTGGGGGATGAATATATGAGGAAAGTCTCAGGATCAGTATGGATTGCAAGTTAAAGCTAGGCCAAGATAATTTGGCTCTGCTTATGTTTTGGAAGACAAGAATGCATTTATGTTGCTGATGTTGGCAGGTCACCAACATTTGTGTAATTTCCACTACCTTTGAAGATTACTTCCCTCCACCCTCTAACTGGAAATAGACATATAGTACACTGAGTGAAACTCTCCCCAAAATATACTCATGTCTTAGATGGCAGTGAATGGTTTTGAATGCTACATTTTAATGTAAGGTATAGGACACAGTTGCTTCATGCACTTGACTTATATAAATATCCTGTACGGTGTAAGTCATATATAATTGGTTTACAAGTGAGGGGACTAGAATGTTATCTACTCATTTGAATGTGAGAGAAAATAATTATATATTCTGTTTTTACTGTCCTTGTTCTACAGTTTGGGCTGGATAATATTGCAGTAGCACAATGTTATGATAACACAGATTATTTGCAGGCTGTGTTATGTGAATTATGGAAAATATTGGGCTTTTTTATACTTTTCCAGTTATTAATCTGTAATTTTGGATAAACTGAAGTTTGGTTCAGCATAAATAAGAAAGGAAAAGAAATAATTAAAATACTTTAATAATACAGTTCCCAATGTTGGCAATTTAAGAATGAAATCAGGGTTTGTTATCTTTAAGGTTCATTTAAAGAAAGAAAAAAGTTACTTGCTTTTAAATAGATATTGTTTCAAGAAGCTTAATCCATGTCATGAACAAAGTGGTAACTGCTAATTAGCCTGCCTTTTGCTAACCAAGTCTTTCCTCAGCTTCGCTGCCAGGACTGGCATTGCAGTCAACTGTAACATTTGTTATTTCCTCATCTCTTATACTAACTCTGTCTTTCTGGTTCTTTTTCTCCAATAGTAGTTTAATCAGCTCTTTCTCAGCTTTCTTTTTCCTTTTGGTGTCTGTTGTGTTATTTTACCCCCATATACTAACTCTGCATGACAAGCTTCTCTTTAAAACAATTTTCAACCCTTTCCCTCAGTGTCAGTTTTTACCTTCTGAGTACATCCACTCACGCCCATCTCCTTTGTCTATGTCTGTCCATTATATGATGTGATCACAGAAGAAGCGGAATCATCAAGAAGAAGAAACTCAGGTCTGTCTCTTCTACTGCTTTTCTCTCTGTTATTTTTTCATTTTACGTGTCCTGTATATTTCATCATATCCCAGCTCACATACTTTCCCCCCTTTTGTCCCCTCAATATATTTAAACACTTCATGATTGTAAAAATTTAATTTTAGATGTTTACCATTTGTATATAGATAATTATTTTACCAGTGCATGTAAACTATGTACTGCACAAAAAATACTAAGTGTTAAAGTAAATGGAATGGTGCCATACACATAAAAAAATACCTTATCTTACTCATTTCAAACTACCCATTATAGTTTTCCAAATTACTGTTTATTCCCCATATCCATTTTCTTTCCATGTTAGCTTCTAAGATCCCTGTCAACTCACATTGCCTGCTGGTGAGGTGTGGTTTATCACTACATTCAGAAACTGTTCCAGAAGTTACAGAAACTCAAATATTTTAGCATTCTTTTTTTTTTCCTTGGGGAAAAGGTAGTTTCAAAATTGAAGATTTTCATTAGCTTGCATTCGATGCTCTGAGATCCTGATCTTAACTTAATCAAATGCAGCATTGATTTTAGAAGATAAACTTGTTAGAGTTCAAGCACTGTTCTCCCATACCAAAAAGGGTGTGATAAGAATATAAGGATGTAATGACTAAACATTGGAAAGCTGTTTATGTAGTGATTAATATCTATGTTGTTCAGTACTTTTCTCAAGGCTATGTACCTCTTATTTCTTCTTGAGATTTCATCTTTCATATCATTGCTGCTGTTTTTAGTAGTAGGTGATGAGGGAGGATAACTGTTGAGCAGCCCTTCACTCACCCCATTTTTCAGGAGGGGAATGTAGGGCAGGAAGCAGAGTTCTTTTACAGGACCTATAACAGCTGAATTGCTACTTATCCTTTAAAAGGAGTGGGGAAGGAGTGACTAGAGCCATTGCTGCTCTCCTTAATGAGGACGGAGAATGGACAGCAGAGGAGTTAGGTGGAGAGGAAGACCTAGGAAAGTGAGAGCCCACTATAAGCAGCAGTATTGTCAACTCTGAGGATTCAAAAATCATGAGTCAGGCTCTGAAATCACAACACTGAATAAAAATTGTGATACTTTAAAGATAATAGATGTTCCATTCTAGCTTTTTGAGCCTTTAGGGTTCAAATTTTCAAGTTTTTCTTTGCAGCTATGATGGCTAAAACCAGAGGTTTTTATGTAATAAGATCATAGAATCATAGAATATCAGGGTTGGAAGGGACCTCAGGAGGTCATCTAGTCCAACCCCCTGCTCAAAGCAGGACCAATCCCCAACTAAATCATCCCAGCCAGGGCTTTGTCAAGCTGGGCCTTAAAAACCTCCAAGGAAGGAGATTCCACCACCTCCCTAGGTAACCCATTCCAGTGCTTCACCACCCTTCTAGTGAAAAGGTTTTTCCTACTATCCAACCTAAACCTCCCCAACTGCAACTTGAGACCATTACTCCTTGTTCTGTCATCTGCTACCACTGAGAACAGTCTAGATCCATCCTCTTTGGAACCCCCTTTCAGGTAGTTGAAAGCAGCTATCAAATCCCCCCTCATTCTCCCTTGTGCAGACTAACCAATCCCAGTTCCCACAGCCTCTCCTCATAAGTCATGTGCTCCAGCCCCCTAATCATTTTTGTAGCCCTCTGCTGGACTCTTTCCAATTTTTCCACATCCTTCTTGTAGTGTGGGCCCCAAAACTGGACACAGTACTCCAGATGAGGCCTCACCAATGTTGAATAGAGGGGAATGATCACGTCCCTCGATCTGCTGGCAATGCCCCTAGTTATACAGCCCAAAATGCCATTAACCTTCTTGGCAACAAGGGCACACTGTTGACTCATATCCAGCTTCTCGTCCACTGTAACCCCTAGGTCCTTTTCTGCAGAACTGCTGCCTAGCCACTTGGTCCCTAGTCTGTAGCAGTACATGGGATTCTTCCATCCTAAGTGCAGGACTCTGCACTTGTCCTTGTTGAACCTCATCAGATTTCTTTTGGCCCAATCCTCTAATTTGTATAGGTCCCTCTGTATGCTATCCCTACCCTCCAGCGTATCTACCATTCCTCCCAGTTTAGTGTCATCTGCAAACTTGCTGAGGGTGCAGTCCACGCCATGCTCCAGGTCATTAATGAAGATATTGAACAAAACCGACCCCAGGACCAACCCTTGGGGCACTCCACTTGATACCATCTGCCAACTAGACATGGAGCCATTGATCACTATTCGTTGATCCTGACGATCTAGCCAGCTTTCTGTCCACCTTATAGTCCAGTCATCCAGCCCATACTTCTTTATCTTGCCGGAAAGAATACTGTGGGAGACGATATCAAAAGCTTTGCTAAAGTCAAGAAATAACATGTCCACTGCTATCCCCTCATCCACAGAGCCAGTTATCTTGTCATAGAAGGCAATTAGGTTAGTCAGGCATGACTTGCCCTTGGTGAATCCATGCTGACTGTTCCTGATCACTTTCCTCTCCTCTAAGTACTTCAGAATTGATTCGTTGAGGACCTGCTCCAAGATTTTTCCAGGGACTGAGGTGAGGCTGACTGGCCTGTAGTTCCCCAGATCCTCCTCCTTCCCTTTTTTAAAGATGGGCACTACATTAGCCTTTTTCCAGTCATCCGGGACCTCCCCCATGAGTTTTCAAAGATAATGGCCAGTGGCTCTGCAATCACATCTGCCAACTCCTTTAGCACCCTTGGATGCAGTGCATCCGACCCCATGGACTTGTGCTCGTCCCGCTTTTCTAAATAGTCCTGAACCACTTCTTTCTACACAGAAGGCTGGTCACCTCCTCCCCATGCTGTGCTGCCCAGTGCAGTAGTCTGGGAGCTGACCTTGTTCGTGAAGACAGAGGCAAAAAAAGCATTGAGTTCATTAGCTTTTTTCACATCCTCTGTCACTAGGTTGCCTCCCTCATTCAGTAAGGGGCCCACACTTTCCTTGACTTTCTTCTTGTTGCTAACATACCTGAAGAAATTCTTCTTGTTATTCTTAACATCTCTTGCTAGCTGCAACTCCAAGTGTGATTTGGCCTTCCTGATTTCACTCCTGCATGCCTGAGCAATATTTTTATAGTCCTCCCTGGTCATTTGTGCAATCTTCCACTTCTTGTAAGCTTCTTTTTTGTGTTTAAGATCAGCAAGGATTTCACGGTTAAGCCAAGCTGGTCGCCTGCCATATTTACTATTCTTTCTACACATCGGGATGATTTGTTCCTGCAACCTCAATAAGGATTCTTTAAAATACAGCCAACTCTCCTGGACTCCTTTCCCCCTCATGTTATTCTCCCAGGGGATCCTGCCCATCAGTTCCCTGAGGGAGTCAAAGTCTGATTTTCTGAAGTCCAGGGTCTGTATTCTGCTGCTCTCCTTTCTTCCTTGTGTCAGGATCCTGAACTCAACCATCTCATGGTCACTGCCTCCCAGGTTCCCATCCACTTTTGGTTCCCCTGCTAATTCTTCTCTGTTTGTGAGCAGCAGGTCAAGAAGAGCTCTGCCCCTCGTTGGTTCCTCTAATACTTCCACCAGTAAATTGTCCCCTACACTTTCCAAAAACTTCCTGGATTGTCTGTGCACCACTGTATTGCTCTCCCAGCAGATATCAGGGTGATTGAAGTCTCCCATGAGAACCAGGGCCTGTGATCTAGTAACTGCTGTTAGTTGCCGGAAGAAAGCCCCATCCACCTCATCCCCCTGGTCTGGTGGTCTATAGCAGACTCCCACCACGACATCCCCCGTGTTGCTTACACTTCTAAACTTAATCCAGAGACTCTCAGGTTTTTCTGCAGTTTCATACCGGAGCTCTGAGCAGTCATACTGCTCTCTTACATACAATGCAACTCCTCCACCTTTTCTGCCCTGCCTGTCCTTCCTGAACAGTTTGTATCCACCCATGACAGTACTCCAGTCATGTGAGTTATCCCTCCAAGTCTCTGTTATTCCAATCACACCATAATTCCTTGACTGTGCCAGGACTTCCAGTTCTCCCTGCTTGTTTCCCAGGCTTCTTGCATTTGTGTATAGGCACTGAAGATAACTCTCTGATCATCCTGCTTTCTCAGTATGAGGCAGGAGACCTCCCCTCTCGTGATCTCCTGCTCGTGCTTCCTCCTGGTATCCCACTTCCCCACTTACCTCAGGGCTTTGGTCTCCTTCCCCCCGTGAACCTAGTTTAAAGCCCTCCTCACTAGGTTAGCCAGACTGCTTGCGTAGCTGCTCTTCCCTCTCTTTGTTAGGTGGAACCCGTCTCTGCCTAGCACTCCTCCTTCTTGGAACACCATCCCATGGTCGAAGAATCCAAAGCCTTCTCTCCGACACAACCTGCGTAGCCATTTGTTGACTTCCACAATTTAACGGTCTCTACCCGGGCCTTTTCCTTCCACAGGGAGGATGGATGAGAACACCACTCGCTCCTCAAACTCCTTTATCCTTCTTCCCAGAGCCACGTAGTCTGCAGTGATCTGCTCAAGGTCAGTCTTGGCAGTATCATTGGTGCCCACGTGGAGAAGCAGGAAGGGGTAGCAATCCGAGGGCTTGATGAGTCTCGGCAGTCTCTCCATCACATTGTGAATCCTAGCTCCTGGCAAGCAGCAGACTTCTCGGTTTTTCCGGTCAGGACGGCCGATAGATGACTCAGTCCCCCTGAGGAGGGAGTCCCTGACCACCACCACCTACCTCCTTCTCTTGCGAGCAGTGGTTGTGGAACCCTCATCCCTAGGACAGTGCATCTCATGCCTTCCTATCGATGGAGTCTCCTTCTGCTCCCTTCCCTTAGATGTATCATCTAGTACACTCTCCACATTAGTACCAGTGGAGAGAACATGAAAACGGTTGCTCACCTGTATCTGCATTGCTGGTACATGGACGCTCCTCTTTCTTCTTCTGGAGGTCACATGCTGCCAAATTACTTCACCATCCTTCTGTCCCCGCTGTGCAGCCTGCTCTGATTCTTCAGAATGTTGTGCCCGTAGAAGCATATCCTGACGTCTGTCCAGGAAATCTTCATTTTCTCTTATGCAACACAGGGTTGATACTTGTTTCTCCAGACCTTGAACCGTCTCTTCCAATATGGAGACCAGCTTGCACTCTGTACAGACAGAGTCGCTTCTGTCCTGTGGAAGAAAGACAAACATGGCACATCCTGTGCAGGTCACAACAGCCGATTGCTCACCATCCATATTACCTTCCTTCTAAGAGCTTCCTCCGCTGTTGCTGGAACTACTCAGAGAAGCCTGCAAGATGAAAGCCTCAGTGGGCTCTCCCCAGGCGAACTCCCAGTTAAACTCCCTCTGTTAGCCTCTCTGCTGTTTGCCGCTCAGGTGGTTCGCAGCTGACTGACCACTGGGGTTGGGGCTTAAAAAAACCAAAACAAATATTGAGACTTGTGATCAAATTTGGAAGTGTCGGTAACACTGACTGCAATAGAGGAGCCTGCAAAGAAATGTGGGGAGGAGGGAAGTGCACAGAATTAATTTAATAGTGGGGAGAAATAGAAGAGCCCATAGTTCATTAGTTGGGAGAGAGGGTAACAGGAGAACCAAGGACTCAATCATTCAGTGTAAAAAGAGGGAAGCCCAAATTATACTTGTCAAAGGAGGGGAGCAGAGAGACCTGGATTTATTTAAGATGTTCTCTTCTGTTTCTGTAATAACACATTGGGTCCACTATATATAATGCTACATATAATGCTAACTTATTTTAATATTAATATGAACATATCTAATTGAGCATAGAGTTCAAACCAGGGAATGTTTAAATATGCTAATAATGTCTGCGTAAGGAATGAATGAATAAAACATTTAGAATGTGCAACCAAAAAACAGCATCTCATATTTTTTGTACAATAGAGCCACAATGCCTGCTGCAGTGTATGTGCCCAGAGAGGTCACAAACCTACAAACAAGCCCATTTAAGCAATGGGCTTGTAATGCATCAAGGGATGTTTAGGTTGGACATTGGAAAAACTTCCTAACTGTCAGGGTAGTTAAGCACTGGAATAAATTGCCTAGAGAGGTTGTGGAATTTCCATCATTGGATGTTTTTAGGAGCAGGTTAGATAAACACCTTAGATAATACTTAGTTCTGCCTTGAGTGCAGGGGACTGGACTAGAAGACCTCTCGAGGTCCCTTCCAGTCCTATGATTCTGTGAAACATGCATGATTGTCGTTTTCCTCAATTACTCATTTATACCAAGGTGAACACATTAATTTTTGCAGGAACAAGGTCAGATACAGTACATGGGCATATATTGTAATTCTGTGGTATCTTCTTAATTGACAACACTATTTTCACATACTCAGATGTGGATGTACCACCCATAATGTATGAGTAAATGACTTAGCACCTCCTATCTCAGCATTCATCTAAGTCAGAGACAAGGCCTGGAAAATTTTATTTTTCAGAAAAGTATGAATGGAAATGATCTAGGATAGAAATTCTTAGCCAGTTTTAACTATATCTAGCACTCCAGCTGTGCAGTATATTGCTGACAATAAAGCTATATTTAAATACTTTTATGAAGGTTGCAAAATTAAGCTCTCAAAACTTAGGAAAAGACAGAATTGAGGTAGGTCACGCAACCTTCATTCTGCCCCATGGTGTGTATGCATTATGATACAGTCTTTATTTACATGATCACATACTACTTTTTCCAAAGGACTCAGCATTATTCAGTGCACAGAATGCACTGAACTCACTAAATGAATTAGGGCTGTATGGTGAATGAGGCAGAAATATGTAGCAATGTGTCATATTTACTGTAGAAGGTGTAGGAGGAGTGTAAAGACTAAGGCGAGAAAGGATGATTTTGTGGTTAAAGCAGGTGAATGCCACCTTGGAGAGCTTGATTCTCTCCCTGGCTCTGCCACATATTTTCTAGGTGAGTTACTGAAATCAGATTTTTGCTGTGTGTTCCTCATGTTCTGGGAACCCAACATGAGAAGGGCCCAATTTTCACAAGTGCTGAGCACTCACAATTGCAGCGAAAGTAAGTGGCAGCTGTGGAACCTCTGGCCAGAGTTGGGAGTCAGGAGGCCCCTCTGTCTAATGCTAACTCTGATGGTGACTCCCAGTGTAGCTTTAAGCAGTTCACTGTGCCGCTCTATCTCAGTTCCCCATCTGCAATAGTTACCCAGCTACCTCTCAGGCAGGAGTGTTGTGAAGATTCATTTATTATTCATTTAAAACTATAAAATGCTAAGTATTTGAAAAATTATGCACCATAATTGGTCAACACCTGCAAATTTTGTTCTTATGCTCTTTGTACTCATCTGTGAAATAGTGACGATAATAGTTTTGTATCTCAAAGGAGAGTTGTGGATATAAATTAACATTTGTGAGGCACTCAGATACTTCAGTGATGAGTACCATAGAAAACCCTATGAGGAAATTAATAATTCCGTATTCAGTGCAGAGTTTGGATGATGAGTACTACATAAGGTGTGAGGCCACAACTGAATGATGAGAATAAAGAAGAAATACTGAACAATTGCCTGAGCACTGTGGACTGAATGAGGCAGGGGTCCTGTGGACAAAATAGTATGTGATCATGTAATTAAAGACTGTACCATAATGAATATGCACAAAGAGACAGAACTTAGGTTGCATGGGCAACCTTACTTCTGGCATGTCATAACTTTTGAGAGCTTGATTTTGAAACGTTAATAACATTCTACGAAATTAGATTCTGCATGTAATTTCCTAGTGTTGTTTGGCTTGTTGGATTGTTTAAAAAAACAAATTAAGTAATGTGCAGTTGTATTACTTCCTTCAGAGTCATCAGAAAGAAGTGAACCCTAGCCCTTCGGCAATACAGCTTAAACCTCTACCACTTGAACTGTAGGA
This sequence comes from Terrapene triunguis, assembly GCF_002925995.2. Lineage (NCBI taxonomy): Eukaryota > Metazoa > Chordata > Testudines > Emydidae > Terrapene > Terrapene triunguis. The sequence goes on from NW_020664409.1 coordinate 80,675,412, forward strand.
GTAATTGCAATGGCTAGCAGCCAGAGTAGGCTGTTACCCTCTTTGCACAAGCCACTACAGGAGGAAGTATAACATTTTGAAATAGTTACATAAACAGAAGTTGCTCCATTTTTCAGACATCATGGCCAACCACAGGGATTTTACAGGTCCTTTCGAAGAGGCAGTCCATCCAAGTGGATGAGAATTGGATCTGCTGTATTAAGGGATGTAGATTCTATTCCCAACTCTGCCAAAAATGATTTTATGTAACATCTCAAAGGGTGGCTGACACAGGGGCGAACAGGAATAGGAGGAAGGAAGACCTGAGTTGGTTCTCTGTCTCTACAAAGTACTCAGAGCTGCCCAAGCCTGTGCATTAGGCTGCACTGCTTCCTGCCATCCCTGAAATGGGGAGCAGTATGATCTGCCACTACTGGCACTTGCCCTGATGCAAGGATGAATCTTCCAGAGTGTCTGCTACCACTCATCCCCTACCGCATCCTAATCTCTCTCACACACAATGACTTTTTGTTTTGTTTAAGAACATAACATTTAAATAATTCTGAATCATCCAGTCTTGCATATTACAAGCCTCTATAACTGCACACTCCTAGTAGTTACCTTTGTCTTTCCTCTCCTACTTCACCCTCATGTTTGTTACACTCTTTTGGGTCTTGTATTAAATTAGTTTGTAAGCTCTTCTGAACAAGGATTGTGCCTTCCTACTGTACTTAGCTCAGTCAGGACCTAATTTTTAAGGCCTCCTCCAAAAGACATATGCAATTTACCACCTCAGTGTATCTAGCTCAGAAGAATATAGAACTGAGTTGACCCTATCATTTTTTGAACCTGTGGTTCTAGTGAGTCTTGGTCTTTCTGTCCTAAGGCTTAGATCACCAAGTCATTTCCTTCAGTGGTTTTACTAAGCAGTGTTATTTATTTAGCAAATTACAGTCAATTTAAAGTAACATCATTAATATGTGTTTTAGTGTTTTAGGCACTGTGATAGAAATTGGTGTAATTGATGAGAAATATCCTCGGAGTCTCTTTTTTTAATGTATCAGTCTGAGGCCAAGAATAGACATGATGGCTAGTTCTCAAATAGAAAACAGTAAAGACATACTCCTTCTTGAGGGACTCCATTGACTTAAGAGTTTTCATCCCACCCTTCCCCTGTGAGAACTGTGGTTGACTCTTCAATCTCCTTTAAATTTCCTTTCAAAATAATAAAGATCTTTTCTGAAAAAAAATATTTTGTTTCTTGTACAGAAACATTTAACTTCTTTCCACATCAGCTATTCAATTTCTCTGCACTCAGGCTGTGTGTGGGTCATAGCTAGATGATAATAATATAACCCCCCTGGAAAGAATTGCTGCATACAGTGTCTTTCCAGAGGTCAGGGGTCAGATATCTGTAGGTCTTGCAGGTGGCACTGAAGGTGGCTTTTACACACTTGCCTACTTTGGCTGTGCAGCTCCGGACTGTAGTACAACACTCATGAAAAACAGCCACCACCAGCAGTTTCTTTGGAACTGTGGACAGCAAGAATAAAGAGCATCAGGATAGACTCATAATGCAAGGTAGAGTATGAATGAGGCTTGCCAGTGTTCTTACCCCAGCATCCTCCTCATTCAGGTAGAATGGACAGTTTAGCCAATATGCTTGTTCCAGGAATAGCAGTGCTGGTTTCCTTGGAGGCTGTCCTTAAAGGCCTCAAATGCAACCTGTATTAGCTGATCCTGTGGAAACAGGTGGTAAACATAGGCATTTTCCTCCATTACACCACAGCTTGGCCTACTCTTAGGAAGAGTTTTACTGTTGTTAAATATATGCTATTCATGGGATATGAATAAAAGTAGTGGCAAATACCCAGCCAGTCTCTTTCTTGAATCAGGAGGTAAGGCATACAGTAAAATATTTTTTGGGGAACACAGAGGAAGTGATAGGGGTTTTTGGGGGGTGGGGGAAGGGGTAGAAATAGAAGTGGAAATTGAATTAGTTAGAATGCTTTGAAGAATTCAAGGAATCCTAACTCTTTGTTATTGCATGTAAGAGGAGTACAGAGCTGTTGATATGTCCTAGTTTTGCTATTTGAAACCAAACATTTTTAAAAAATGAGACCAAAAAAACTCTTGTAAAATGTTTGTCTGTTTTGAGAAGATTATTATTTTAGTGAGTTTTAACACAAAGTTGCTATTATACTCTTTATAAAGCAAATTACAAAAAGGTTACCTAAGTGTTTCTTATCACAAAGAATGTTGGGGCATCTGTTGCGGAGGTTGCTGCTATTGGTTGGTCATAATTCATAATGCTGAAGTGCTTCTAATTTATTTTTATGTTTTAATCATTTTTTACATTTTAATCAATGTCATTTCCTTTAGAATTAAAAGTTCATATTTTCTGCTTATCAGCATGATATTTATTAAAATGATTCAACAACATTCATAAAGAAAAGTTGCACACCCCTATCTAGTGTTGTATGTTAGTATAAGTTTGAGGGGGAAAAAATTTATATTGCAGAAGCTAGTGATGGGTGAATGATTGATTCCAAGGCCAGAAAGGACCATTGTGATCTTCTAGTCCTCCTGTATAACACAGGCCAGAGAATTTTCCCCAAAATGATCCCTAGGGCATATCTTTTAGAAAACGTCCAATCTTGATTTAACAATTGCCAGTGATTGAGAATCCACCACAACCCTTGGAAAACATGGAGTACTGTGTACTGGCATAGGGTGACCAGACGTCCCGATAAAATCCCCGATTTCGGGGTGTGCCCCGCGTAATTGTCCCGATATCCACTGGCAGCGTTTTTTTATTTTTTTTTTTTTGCTGCACCGACAGGGACTGACTCGGCTTTTTTTTTTTTGCTCCCCCCCATGTGTCCCGATTTTTTCTTTCCCTCATCTGGTCACCCTAGTACTGGCATGAGTTTGGGATAATCATAGTCAGTGTTTTAGTAATATGTGTTTTATTTGCTATTGGTAAATGATCTGACTTTCCCAGAGTGTTTTTAATTGATATATTAATATAAAATCATACTAAAAAAGAAATAAAACACAGCATTTCAGAGATTCATTCATATTCACTAAGTACAATATATATACACACAGCTCTGACATTTTAACCCGCTTCTCATTCTTTTCTTTGACAGTTGCACTCATTGCTATAATCTAAATCTACCCATTTATAGAAAACCAAAACTTCATTAATATCAAAGAATGCAATTTTCCAAATACTAGTGTTCTATAGCAATATATATTCATTAACTCGTCAAAATTTAAAAAGCAACAAAATAGTTAAAAATTTGAGTGCCATTTGTTTTTTACTAAATGAAAATAAATGTATTAGTTTTTTTATTATTTGAGCCCATTATGTCTGATACTATCCCTTTAAACAAAAATCTCACATAAAACTCTTTCCATAAAATATAATACTAATTTTGACAGAATTTTTCTCTCCTTCTATTTTTATTTTTATTTTGTTACAGAAAACATAGAATGCAAGTGAGGAGCTCTGGGATTCTAGCCCTGTGCACATTTCTTTAAATCATGTTGCCCCTGAATTGAGCACTGCTGCCATAATGTTTTATATTAATAGCCCTCAACAATTCATATTATTTTTGTTGCAATTGTTGCTGCACTGTGCACATTCATACTTATAAATTTTGTCAAAAACACTTGAGATGAATATTTCATTGAGCTTTAAAATCAGCTAGGAATTTAATTAGCATTCTGTACTCTTCATTCCATCTCCTAAATAGACATATAGAATCAAAAAGGGCCCTGCAAGATCTGTGAATCATAGAATCATAGACTTTAAGGTCAGAAGGGACCACTATGATCGTCCAGTCCGACCTCCTGCACAACGCAGGCCACAGAATCCCACCCACCCACTCCTATATCAAACCCCTAATCTATGTCTGAGCTATTGAAGTCCTCAAGTCGTTTAAAGACTTCAAGGTTCAGAGAATCCTCCAACAAATGACCCTTGCCCCACACTGCAGAGGAAGGCAAAAAACACCAGGGCCTCTGCCAATCTGCCCTGGAGGAAAATTCCTTCCCAACCCCAAATATGGTGATCAGCTAAACCCTGAACACGTGGGCAAGACTCACCAGCCAGACACCCAGGAAAGAATTCTCTGTAGTAACTCAGATCCCACCCCATCTAACATCCCATCACAGGCCATTGGGCATATTTACCGCTAATAGTCAAAGATCAATTAATTGCCAAAATTAGGCTATCCCATCATACCATCCCCTCCATAAACTTATCAAGCTTAGTCTTGAAGCCAGATATGTCTTTTTCCCCCACTGCTCCCCTTGCAAGGCTGTTCCAGAATTTCACTCCTCTGATGGTTAGAAACCTTCATCTAATTTCAAGTCCAAACTTCCTGATGCCAGTTTGTATCCATTTGTTTTTGTGTCCACATTGGTACTGAGCTTAAATAATTCCTCTCCCTCCCTGGTGTTTATCCCTCTGATATATTTATAGAGAGCAATCATATCTCCCCTCAGCCTTCTTTTGGTTAGGCTAAACAAGCAAGCTCTTTGAGTCTCCTTTCATAAGACAGGTTTTCCATTCCTCGGATCATCCTAGTAGCCCTTCTCTGTACCTGTTCCAGTTTGAATTCATCCTTCTTAAACATGGGAGCCCAGAACTGCACACAGTATTCCAGATGAGGTCTCACCAGTGCCTTGTATAACGGTACTAACACCTCCTTATCTCTACTGGAAATACCTCGCCTGATGCATCCCAAGACCCATTAGCTTTTTTCACGGCCATATCACATTGGCAGCTCATAGTCATCCTGTGATCAACCAATACTCCGAGGTCCTTCTCCTCCTCTGTTACTTCCAACTGATGCATCCCCAGTTTATAACAAAAATTCTTGTTATTAATCCCTAAATGCATGACCTTGGACTTTTCGCTATTAAATTTCATCCTATTACTATTATTCCAGTTTACAAGGTCATCCAGATCTTCCTGTATGATATCCCGGTCCTTCTCTGTATTGGCAATACCTCCCAGCTTTGTGTCATCCGTAAACTTTATTAGCACATTCCCACTTTTTGCCAAGGTCAGTAATAAAAAGATTAAATAAGAATGGTCCTAAAACCGATCCCTGAGGAACTCCACCAGTAACCTCCCTCCAGCCTGACAGTTCACCTTTCAGTATGACCCATTGTAGTCTCCCCTTTAACCAGTTCCTTCTCCACCTTTCAATTTTCATATTGATCCCCATCTTTTCCAATTTAGCTAATAATTCCCCATGTGGAACCGTATCAAATCCCTTACTGAGATCGAGGTAAATTAGATCCACTGCGTTTCCTTTGTCTAAAAGATCTGTTACCTTCTCAAAGAAGGAGATCAGGTTGGTTTGGCATGATCTACTTTTTGTAAAACCACGTTGTATTTTGTCCTAATTACCATTGACCTCAATGTCCTTAACTACTTTCTCCTTCAAAATTTTTTCCAAGACCTTGCATGCTACAGATGTCAAACTAACAGGCCTGTAGTTACCCGGATCACTTTCCACCCCCCTTTCTTAAAAATAGGAACTATGTTAGCAATTTTCCAGTCACACGGTACAACTCCTGAGTTGACAGATTCATTAAAAATTCTTGCTAATGGGCTTGCAATTTCATGTGCCAGTTCCTTTAATATTCTTAGATGAAGATTATCTGGGCCCCCCGATTTAGTCCCATTAAGCTGTTCGAGTTTGGCTTCTACCATGGATGTGGTAATATCTACCTCCATATTCTCATTCCCACTTGTCATCCTACCATTATCCCTAAGCTCCTCATTAAAGACTGAGGCAAAGTATTTGTTTAGATATTGGGCCATGCCTAGATTATCCTTAACCTCCACTCCATCCTCAGTGTTTAGCGGTCCCACTTCTTTCTTTGTTTTCTTCTTATTTATATGGCTATAGAACCTTTTACTATTGGTTTTAATTCCCTTTGCAAGGTCCAACTCTACATGGCGTTTGGCCTTTCTCACTTTATCCCTACATGTTCTGACCTCAATAAGGTAGCTGATCCCTCCCATCTTCCACTCCTTGTGGGCTTTCTGCTTTTTCTTAATCACCTCTCTGAGATGCTTGCTCATCCAGCTTGGTCTACACTCCTGCCTATGAATTTTTCCCCCTTTCTTGGGATGCAGGCTTCTGATAGTTTCTGCAACTTTGACTTGAAGTAATTCCAGCCCTCCTCCGCCTTTAGATCCACAAGTTCTTAAGTCCAATCCACTTCCCTAACTAATTTCCTTAATTTTTTTAAGTTAGCCCTTTTGAAATAAAAAACCCTAGTCACAGATCTATTTTTGTTTATCCTTCGATTTAGTTTGAACTGAATTAGCTCGTGATCGCTCAAACCAAGGTTGTCCCCTACAACCATTTCTTCTATGAGGTCCTTACTACTCACCAAAACCAAATCTAAAATGGCATCCCCTCTTGTTGGTTCAGCAACTACTTGGTGAAGGAATCCATCAGCTATCACATCCAGGAAAATCTGAGCCCTATTATTATTACTAGCATTTGTCCTCCAGTCTATATTTGGAAAGTTAAAGTCTCCCATGATCACACAATTCCCATTAGTATTTACTTCATTAAAAACATTAAAGAGGTCTCTATCCATATCCTAATCGGATCCCGGTGATCTATAGCACACCGCAAGTAATCCCAAGGGAGGCTCTAGTAGCTTTCTTCCCCAATGTGATTTTTGCCCAGACAGATTCTGTCTTATCCATTCCATCACTTCTTATTTCTTTACAGTCTACCTCGTAATTGATATACAATGCTACTCTACCACCTTTGCCTTTATTTCTGTCTTTCCTAAACAGCACATACCTTTCAATACCTGTATTCCAGTCATGACTACTATTCCACCATGTTTCTGTTATCCCTATAATATCTGGTTTCACTTCCAGCACCAGTAACTCTAGTTCCTCCATTTTGTTACCTAGGCTCCTCGCATTAGTGTACAAACATCTTAATTTTTGCTGTTTGGCTTTGCTCACATTCTTTACCCGATTAGGCCCAGACATTCTACCGCCAGTATCACCTATTAGACTGGTATCTACACTACTCTTCCTCCTTATGTCCATTCTCTTACCCACGGCTGTATCCTTTCCTCCTTCGTTTTCTTCCCTCTCAATGTTAAAATCCGGCGTGGAGATTACCTGGACATCTCCCAACTGTCTCCCCCAAATTCCTAGTTTAAAGCTCTCTTAATCAGTTGTGCCAGCCTCCATCCTAGAAGTCTATTTCCCTCCCTACTCAGGTGAAGTCCATCCCAAGAGAACAGTCCTCTGTCCATGAATGCCTCCCAATGGCCATACATCCCAAAGCCTTCCTTATAGCACCACTGCCTGAGCCATCTGTTGATCGTCATAATCTTGTCACACCTTTGTTGCCCTTCTCTAGGAACAGGCCGAATCCCACTGAAGATCACCTGAGCCTTGATTTCCTTAAGCGTCTTCCCCAGCCTGGCATAGTCTCCCTTGATACGTTCCACCGAGAATCTAGCCGTATCATTTGTTCCCACATGAAGGACAATCAGTGGATTCTTTCCTGCTCCCATTAGGATCCTCTTCAGCCTCAGGTTCACATCCCATATCTTAGCACCCGGCAGACAGTACACCCTTCTGTTCTCTGGATCAGCTTTGGTTACAGGCCTGTCTATTCTTCTCAGTAAGGAGTCCCCAATCACGTAGACCTGCCTTTTCCTGGTGATGGTGCGATTCTTGGGTCTATCCCCTGTTCCCTCTGGCTGCAAGTCCTCTCAATTCCTGTTCTCCCTTGCAATCCTCTGCAACCCATCCCGTATCCTCCTGGGGCTCATATTTGATGTTGTTATCTCCATTGACTCTTCCCCTCTTCCTATAGGACTAGTTGTGGGGAACATATGCAGTGGTTAACTATTGTATGCAGGCTTAGGGATCATTGTTAAACAAGGGTCAAATACAGGGGCTATTCTGTTTTGTAGCAAAGTGAAGAATATGTGAATCTTGAAAGAAACACAGATATACACACCTATAGTCTAATCTAGCTGTGGCCCAACACAGATCATTTCTGCAATGTACAGAAATCCACTTACGTGAAGTGTATTGTTTCTTTCCCAGACAAATTGGATAACTTTAATACAGTTAGAGTTCAATACTTTATTCAGTTCAGCTGGTCATACACAGGATACAATATCAGGATTTCAGTCTATATATCAAGGTTAAATCAAGACACAGAAAAGTAAAAAAGGAAAAATATTGGTTAATATGAAGGATATAGAAAGGAAAGAAAAGCCTAATTAAGTAATCATAAAGACTGAAATACGCAAGCTTATTTAATTGCTTCTCTTGCAGCATTCCTTTAAATATGTAAGCTGTGCTTATAGGCTCAGCTAGTCTTATTTTCTTACCAAATATACACATAGAATAAGTCACTCCATTTTCAAAACACTTAATTGATCTTCAAGGAATTTTCTTGAGCTTATTAAGAATGGGGGTCAGATTCCCAGCTAAAATAAACTGGTGTAGTTTATTGAAGTAATTGAGACCAGCCCCTGACCAGCCTCACACACTGAAGGGCAGAAAGATAATGCAACCATAAGAGCTGTGAGCCAGAATTTTCAAAAGTGACTAATGATTTGGGGTTCCTCAAATGTAAGGTGTCCAATCTGAGATAATTTAAAATGACTGATTGTCACTGGACTGGTGTTGAACACTTTCTAAATATCAGGCCCCTTTCAAGCTCCCTTCTTTTTAGCTACCACATACTCATATAAAGATGAACTGCAGAAAAATCATGTAATTTAGGCAGTTGGAAAAATATGTCCTTCGAAGCATCTCAGCATATGAGGAAAATAATAAGTTTATCCTACATCATAGCAGAAATAGATTTCCACATTTTTAGATGCCGTTGCAGACTGAACAGAGATTTCTTCTCAATATTTATATGAAAATAATTTAGAACATCTTTAATCATAATCTGTGCCCCAAATCAAGGGTATTATCGTGATGGATGCCACTTAACTCTCACAAACTTTAGATTGAACCAATTACAATTGTATATAATTATTTTTAGACAGCAAAAAGGATAGCTATACTTTTGAGAAAGTAATGAGAGAAAGTATTGTATTCCTAGCCATCATATTGGTGAGTCCAAGCGGCATAAAAGAAAACATAGATGTATGAAAACTCAAAAGGTTTAGCAATTTGTTTAATTAAGAAGATGAAATGAGTTTGTCAGGGCCAACATACCATAACAGAAGGCAAGAGAATACAAATAAATGTAACTGCAAAATAATAAAATACTTGAAAGAGCAAAAATAATCTGTTTCTAAATATCTAATTACCATTACTTACTACCAAATGATATTGCATGAAGTATTGTTGTAGCTGTGTCAGACCCAGGATATTAGAGAGACAAGGTGAGTGAGGTAATATCTTTTATTGGATGTACTTCTAAAAAGAACACTGTGTAGCTTGAAAGCTTGTCTCTCCCACAAACAGAAGTTGGTCCAGTAAAAAATATTACCTCACCCACCTTGTCTCTCTAATACTATTCATGTTGTAGGTTATATGAAGACCTACTGTATATGAGAGCACAAGGCTGGATAGGAGGTGTATAGGATAAGGTATAGGATAGGAGGTGTATAGCACAAGGCTGGATAGGAGGCCTGAACCTATACACAGGGACCAAGCATATTAATATACCTTACAGAATAGTGACTTCCCCAGGTGAGCAGAGAGGGGGTAGAATGATGGCTTGCCATGTTCCCCTCCACATTGACCAGGAGAGCTGGTTCCCCACAGGAAGGTGAATGAAAGCTGTGCTGCATCAAAGGATGATGTACTATCCATGGCTTCCCTGCATTCCAAGAGCCTATATTTGTATGATGCACATATACCCTGACACTGCTTTGAGTTGTTCCTTAGGCACGATTTGGCCCTTTCCTTTGGTAGCTAACTACAAATTGTAGATTAAGTCAGATTTGTGATATTTATTTAAGATTTATCTTTTGTATTATTCCACTAGGACAGAGGTGTCTGTGCACTATAAATAATAATAATGTGGAAACGCTCCCCTAATAAGTGGCAATTCTGAAATAAAAGGTTTAATAATTTGAATGATACCATGAATTTTGGATTTGTGACCTGCTGGAGTTTTTTGTTCCATCAACATTTCAGTGATTTTTGTTTGGTTGGTTTTGGTTTTGTTTTGTTTTTAATTAATCTTATTTTGGCTTATGATGAGAAAGAGAGAAACTGAGTTGAAAAATAAATATACTTCTAATTAAAAGTAAATTTCCTTTTGACATTGAATGCTTATACATTAATTGCCAAACTTAGATTTCAAAGTATAGTGTATGTGCTGGCAAACTTTTTGGATAAGGATTCAGTTCATTTTCATTTCCTGTTTCCAGAGAAACACTTAGGTCCATATACAGCCCTTGATCTACATTCAAAATGTCTGTTGACATAAGTCAGTAGGAATTATGTGCAAAAACTGAGGGCTGTGTACTGCCTTTATTATCTTCTGTTTTATTTTTCATCATACCCCAGCTTGAAGACAAAACTACAGTAGCATTGTCATTAAATCTGGTGACCTGTGGGAGCTATAGGAATTGGTTATCTAAAGAAAGGTTTAAAGTAGTTACTGGGGGGAAAATGAGACATTTAATATTCCTACTTGAACCACTTGACTGAATGCTGTATATGCTTCATAAAACATATAGCACAAGTATGTTTTGGGTTTTTCTTTATATGACACCGTATTCATGAGAACTATAGGCTAACTGTGTTTGACACCTGCCTTGCTGTCTTTTGTATGGACTGTTTTAATGAGACTGGAAGTGCATACATACCCATGGGTTCCCTCCAGTAACTCTCTAATAAGGGTGCAAAAATGTACATGCTAATACGCAGTGAATAATCTTCTGAGTGTAGCACACTTTACTTGTTTGGTTGACAAATTCATGAATTCAAATGAATTTGATGGATTTTACTCCTTTAATGCATGATTTCTTTTACTTTTATTATTATTTTCTGCATTCTTTCTCTCCTTTTGTTTTTGGTTTACACATTGCTTTCATTTGTTTATAGAAGAAAAGAAAGCAAATCCAGAGAATGGGAATGCAGGTAGGGCAGTTTATTAAAAATCTCTTAGTGTGTTTGCCTTAGACGATGTACAACTACAATATTTAGGCAGAATGTGCATTATACAGCTGGTATACAGTATTGTATTTCCTTTGATGCAAAATTAGGAGTAGAAAACATAACCTAGGAAATACATTTTGGGCTTTCCCTAGAGAATGAAACCTCTATTTGAGCTTAATAGGCAATCACATTCACACTGTCTCACTCCAAATATAGTTGAATGAGCTTTTATCTCCTTGCATGCAAAAATCTGACGCTATAACAGTTGGGCTTGGAATAAATTAGGTATTAATCACATCACTAGTTAGAGCCTCTTTTTTAAAACTGTTAACATAAGGCCAACATTTAATGTCCCCAAGTCATGATAAAAATAAATCAGGAACCCAATATTGAAATAGTTAAATCTTTAATTCAAGATAAAAACAGAAATGTGGATTGTAAACTGTGCTGGAGCAGTGCATCGGTGCCCACTCTGAGCCAGTTCACCCCTCCCACCCCACCCCCAGCATGTTCTCAGGGCTGCTCTAAATTGTGGCCATGTTCAAGCACCTCCAAGCAGCCATTCTGCAGCCTGGCATGCTGAATTTTAGCAGCACTACAGCCATGCCCGCTTCCCCTGGACACACATTCTCTGCCAGGGTTCGGAAGGAGGTACACAGTGCCAGCTATTTTGGCTCTTCACCAACCATTTTGGAGCTGTTACTTATAGAATATTATCTATTAGTAAAATTCTGAGACGAAGTTCAAAGCATAAGCAAATTATTGGAGCTATCAATTCCACCTGTTTGGGACCTAAGCCTATATAATAGCTTACATGGAGACAACATTGAGCCAACTTTGGCTTTTTTTTTTTTTTTTTTTTTGACATGAGGGCAATTCAGCCATCCTGCATTCCCTTCCTGTTCCCAACCAGGATATGTATCAAAATGGCTGTCAATTCTCACCATCTTCCCTCCAGCTGTGATTTGGAAATAGGGGGCAGTGTAAATAGGAGTTGTAGAGTTTTCATTGATTTACTAGTAGGGTTGAAGATTTCTTGGAAGAAGGAATTCAAATATTCAATAAAAATGCTAAAACTTAAGGGAGGATCTATAAACAATGTAGGTCTGCAAAGTTCTCTCTGCAATAAACAGAAAGTATCCCAGCATAATTAAATCAACTGTGAGTCTATAAATTGGGCTAAATATGAATATAAAATAAAACAAAAATCTTTTACATATGTTTATATTGATAATCTTATTTGGGTAATTTAGGAATGACACTCACCCCAGAGATTCTGTAGAAGGTGCTATATATGGACACGTCTACACTAGAAACACTATAGCAATGGAGTTGCAGCTGCATTACTGCAGTATAGATATGTACCGCAGCAACAGAAGAGGTTCTTCCATCACTGTAGTAAAGGGCTTAAATAGTGTACTGGGCCTTGAGAAAGGCCTCTGCACATGGCTGATATTTGCTGTAGGTTCAAGACCTGTATCACAGTAGAGAGGGGTAGAACTGGAGCTGTGCAAAGTATCAGCTTTCACTTTGCCATGTGTTCATATATAAAAACAGACATTCTGTTTTGTGAGATATTTCTCAATATTTGTGAGATTTTCTATATACAAGAGGTAATATTTCTCCATTTCTTACAATTTCCTCAGCTTTTCATGGCAAGAATGACAGAATGTGGACTCTTCCAAGTTTAACAAAAATGATGATTTCATAATAGGGCAAAACCAAAATGCTAATATTTTACCCTTAATCCCTTTTTCTTTTCATTAAAAACACCAAAAAAGTATGGATTAATCTGCAAAATATTCTGTTTTCATGGAAATCTATTTTTTTAAACTAGGGGTTGGAGTATTTTCATTCATCTTTAGTGACATTGGTGTGTTATTTCTGTCATTGAAAAGAAGAAAAATATTCCAAGTGAGGATGCATTTAGCTGTGCTTTTTAGAAGCTATCAAGAAATTCAACTGTCTTTCAATCTATTAATCAAAGCGCTTGCATCTCCCTTTTCAAAGTAGGAAATAAAATAATTATTGAAAAATAAAGTTAATCACTATCAAAATCACTTTAATTAAATAGAAAATTACCAAAGAGTCAGTGTGGTCCCTTGATGCTTGCCAATTATTGGTTCAGGTTTATATAGTAGCTGATTTAAACGTTGTGGGATACATTAGATTTATCTTCTTTTAGGGTTTTTCACTGTATGCTTTATTATTAGCTGCCTCTATCCCTGCATTTTCTTCTTGTTCATTCATTTCCCCCATTGATTTTCATTCCAAGAATTAGTATTTGGGATGGGCTATTTTTGTTTAGGTCATTTTAGATTTTTTTAAGGAAAAGCAGAGACCATAAGGACATGCTGCTGATAGGACATTAAATTTATTTTTTATTTTCCACACCTTTCCTCACCCACAATTTCCTGTTAAGAGTTGCAGGTTTTGTAGTCAACAGGCCTCTCTTGTACCAAGTAGTGGCATCAGTAGAACTATCGCTAGAGGATATTCAAAGTATAGTTCAGAGGGCCTGCACATGGACCTGTTTTGCCACTTTTAGATTTCTCCTTAAGACCCATGTTTAGGGTTTGTGTGTGACTTCAGTGGGACGGGGGAAATAAAGTTAGGTTCCCCCCAATCCTATATTTAGGTGCCTAAATAAATGGGCAGATTTTCAACAATGCTGAATACACAGCAGCTTCCATTCAGAAATGAAATTTTCCTTTGCAAATCTTCATCTTCCTCGGAAAAATGTATAGTATGTGAAGTTTGTCAGTCAAAACTAATGTGACTTAGTCACAATAATGTATGAAAAGTAATGCTATTAGTTACATTGCTTCAGCTAGAAACTTTGGGCCTGATTCTCCACTCCCTTCTTTTTGTTTACATTGGTGTAACTCCATTGACTGCAATGGAGTTTTACTCCTGATTTACATCAGAATAAATGGGAGGAGAATCAGACCATTTATGTACACAGTACATATCTATATTTTGCTTGATTGGAGAGATGCCCTTTTTGCTTGGACATTTGCCTACCATTTTGTTTGAGGGTTGCTACCTTCCACCTCCAGTGTTCTCTCTCACGCATTTGTTTTGGTACTTTCTTTTGGCACTATTAGTACTTTCAGGCACTGCAGTTTGGCTGAAAAGGGCTGCTGCCTGAGCGACATAGCAAGCATCCTTTTCCCAGACTGAGGCTAACTATGTGCTTAGTCTCCTGTAGTCCTGTAGAATGAAATCCTGAAATCACTCTTGAAGCTGAATGTCATTATAGAGTGATACAGCAACACCACTGGGCAGCTTGTTAGCATTTCTTTCCAAAATTATTTTTAAAAAATTGTTACAAACATATTAAATTATGGTAAATCAAAGCAATGCCAATCAATCAGATTATTTCCAGTGATCCTTATTTACTGATAGAAACTAAAATCAGTCATTTCATATAAAAGATCTAAAATCACCATAATAGAACATATCACAAGATCAATATCTCCTTTGGAAATAAACATGTTGCCTTTGCATTACTGTTTATTTTCTTTAAATAAAAGTCTTGATTTCTCCTATAGCCGCAATAAATTCTTCAGTGAGACATTCTATTCCATTTACATTCTCTCCTAATTTGAAAGTTTTCTTAATATTAACTGTGGAGAATAAAATATTTGCCAAGGTACTGTGAAAATACTTTATTCTTTACTACTATTTCTTGCAATTATAGCTTTTCTCCCAGGTTTTCCACAAAAGGATAATTTTGAAATGTTTTTTATTTACCTGGAAATACAGATACAGTAATTTAAGCAAAAGTCAGATTGTATCCCTTCTGTTAGAAATTGTATGAGCACCACTTTAAACTCAGGATCGAAAATTAATTGATTGTTTATTTATTTATTTTTATTTGACAGGTGGTATGGATGTAGAAGAAAGAAATCGTCAAATGAAAATAAGCAAGTACAAACAGGCAGCAGGCTCAGACTCCAGGCTGGAGCAAGATTATCATTCTAAGGCAAGGGAGTTTTGTTTTGAAAAGCAGCAAAATATGCTAATCTAAAACATTTGATATCCTTTTAGGGTGATGTAGACAAATGAACCTTGCATAGGTTGGGCTTTTTTGTTTCACTAAGGGGTTCTTGCATGTCTGGTGCAAAGTAATTGAAATAAGTGCAGCAACCATTCAAACCTCTCTAATATAGAACATTCTTGATTACTAAAATTTAAGATATAGAAGTTAATAGATCAAACGTAGTGTTCATCTGCTTCAAAAAGTGAGAAATGATCATTTAGTTGTCCAGTGGAATGAGCAATTAAGATCCAAGTTTAGAAAAGATAAAGAGGAAGCAATAGACTCAGTGCTTGTCTACACTTACCAGGGGATCAATGAGCGGCGATCGATGCATCAGCGGTCGATTTAGCGGGTCTTCTCGCTAAATCGACCGCAGATCACTCTCCTGTCGACTCCTGTACTCCCCCGGATCGAGAAGAGTAGGGGGAGTCGACAGGAGAGTGTCTCCTGTTGACATTGCGTACTGTGGACCCCGTGGTAAGTAGATCCATGCTATTCATGTAACTCAAATTGCGTAGCTCAGATTGAATTTCCCCTGTAGTGTAGACAAGGCATCAGGAAGTACCTAGAGTCCTAATTCAGAATGAGATCCACTAAAAAGTGTGCCAGGATTCCATGCTTTGGAGCGAATAGTCATATAACCATCCAAACTGTTTTTTTTTTTAATTGTTTTCTTGGCCTTCTAAAGACTTCTACAGCACAGACATAATAGTTTTTATTTATTCTGGTAGTGAAAGTTTAGCCATTGGATAGATAACCTTCCCAGTCAAATCAGTACACAAGATTCCAACTTAATTATGGCAATTTGCAAGTAATCAGGTTGGCCATGTAGCAATGCAGTTCTAAATTTATGATCCAAATTTCCTATTATCTGGAACTGGGTCATGTCATCTATTATATGTTAATTGAATTGAAAATATCTTGATTATTTTAAAATTCCATTATATAAGTCCACAAAATAATTAAGTGACCTCTCTGAGACCTGAAAAATCGATTTGAGACTGTAAATGATAAACATAAGACTTCTTAGCCATAAAATCTTGCTGAGGAGAAGAACTCTGTTGCAGACGTTGTATGTTAATTGTGTAGTTCATTGCTCAATGGGGAAGATAAGGTAAAACTACATTATTTAATATATGAAAATAAAGAAGCCATTAATTGTATTAAGTGCTATTAGTTTTGTAGAGAATTCAGGTTAATTTATTGAATTACTTTCTAATAACGTAATTCCTCATAGTAAAAAATGTACATGATATTGTGGGAGTATTACATGAAGGCCTCATGAGAAGTCCTAGATAAAATGGAAGAGTCTATTACTGAAAAGATTTAGAATTCATTGGAACAAAGGGCACACTATATTGTTATGCTCTGAACATTTAGACCAGTAGATGTATTGTATGACTTAAAGGATGTGTTCACTCATAGTACTTAATATGTAATGTAATAACATTTATAAGGGGGGTTGGGTCAGGAAATGTTTTCATGTTTATTTTATATGGAACCATCACTCTTACATTTATCAGTTATATCCTTTCTTGAAGGGCATTATCTTTTCTTGTACAGGAATGGACTTGGTGCTGTAACCAGATTTCCCCATAAATAACTGCTATGATTCTATGTACCATATAAAGATTGTGAATATATAAATAGATCTTCAGTTATTCAGCCAATTCAGTTGCTCCCTCCCTGTTTGATTCTGTCCCCTTTAGTCACACTGAGTAGTTCCTGGCTCCATAAGACAGCATTGGGACTACATGTGCAGAAAGGTGCATCATTAGGCCCTCAAAAGTGTTTTTCAAAGGAAACCATACAGTAGTTCCAAAGAAACACTTCCTCCCCTTGACCCCGCTATCTGTCTGTGCCTTATCATTTCTGCTGTCTCCCCCTGTATATGAGTTTTATCTTCACCATTATCCTCCTGCATTGAGGATGGGAATTCTGATATAGGATTGATTTTTGAAAATAATCACTTCTTAATTATGCAAACTGTCTCTAGAAGTATATTGTCAGATTTATCTCCCTGCCAGGCTCCACTTTTTACCATTGGAAAGGGAATGATTTGCCTTACCAGTTAGCCCAGGAAGATAGGCAGTAGCACATTCACAGACTTCACTGAGTGTGCATCAATAGAATCCCTAAGATCTCATAAAGTCATACCAAAAGAGTTCAGTCTTCACTTTCTCACCATTTCCCTGTTGGTTCAGTTTTTCTTAATTAAATATTAATATGACATAGAGAGAGGAAAATTAATAAATACATATAATATACCTGGGTTTTACCAAGTATCTTTTATATTAATGAACTGATCTGGGTATGTCAGATACTAACTGAAAACTCCTGGTCTATAGCTATTGCAAGTGGCTTTGATTTTCTAAATTTGTCAGCTAGCATAAGGTCAAGTGTGCCATTTTCTGGGAAGACAATTTGTTTACTGCAGCCCCTCACCTGAGAACAAGTTTCTTTAACTAAGCTGGAGACGGCATGCAAGTGGAGTTTAGCAGGTGGAATATTCTATTGTATCTCCATTCTATTTTTTTCTTTTGGTGGAAATAAACATAATTACTATTTGCTGGGGGGAAAATAACCCTCCAATTATCATTGCTAAGGAAGTGGAAAGGTGTACCGACAACAACAGGACTAGCCATATTGGATTAGACCAATGGTCTATCTAGTATTGTTCCATCTCTGGCAGCTGCCAGTACCAGATGCTTCAGAGGAAGCTACAACCCCTCCCCCCCAAATAGATAATTATGCAATATTAAGTCTGTGGAAGAAGATTTTTCCTAACCCCGGGTTCTTAGCTGTTGGCTTAAATATGAAGTTGACTTTTTGACTTTTCTTTATAAAATTTTCTTTTAGCTGGTGTTAGTGCAGACTCTATCATCTATCTATCTATCTATCTATCTATCTATCTATCTATCTATCTATCTATCTATCTATCTATCTATCT
>NW_020664409.1:80693547-80763721 GCF_002925995.2 Terrapene triunguis
TCTATCTATCTATCTATCTATCTATCTATCTATCTATCTATCTATCTTCACTGTTGTTGCAGCCTTATGTTAGAGTAAAGGGTGACCTTTGGCATGCTTTTTAGCAGGCATGCAGGGTCTTTTATTATTTTAAAAGCTTTCTCTCTAACGCTTTTTCCTTAAGAATAAATGTGCTTGCTCAGAAGGAGCTCCTGTGGTAACTTGTAACTGCTGGCAATATATTGGTCATAGCCCTGAGAAAGAAACCAAAGCACAGGAGCTGACTTTCTAGGCAGACCAGCTGGCTGGGGATGTGACAATGTAAAAGGGAGTGAGACGTGGGGCTCTGCCCAGGAGAAGTGATGGCTGGGAGCTGGAAACCTTTAAGTGGTTGCCCTTGAGGGACCAAGGAGGAGGAAATACAAGAGTAGTTACCCTGAAATTGTGAAACTTACTACCACAAGATAGTATTGAAGTAAAATGCTTAGTAGGATTCCAAAAAGGATTAGACATATGAGTAACCATGCTCTGTACTGCCTCTGGTCCCCTGTTCAGGGTAGGCAGAGAGCTTATTTCCCTGGCCTGTGCTACAGGACTCAGAGAATTTCCCTTCAAGTCATTAGGTTTCCTCACTCCCCTGGAGTAGGATGCTGTCTGTCATACACACACCACATACACACCCTCCTCAGATACTGGTTTGCATATACTGGGAAGGTAACTTGATTTCTCTTGGATACTGGCGGGGGGGATACACCTCCCACTGCTTCCTGTGAGCTACTCTATTTGAATTTTGGCTAACACAGTCTCTTGTAGATCTGGAGCTAACTGAGAAGGTCTGATTCACCCCTTCTGCCTTTAAAGCCATAAAATAATTCCTCAAATGCAAAGACTATGGAATATCTGACAATACACCTACAACCAGCAGCCCTGACTGTTCTTGGGTCTAATGAAATCTGTGCTGTAGGTAGAGCAAATGCTTTTACACTAGCAACTTTAACCTGGATTTCACATGCTGGGAGTATTTGATGGGGTTTAATGGCATGAAGCTTAACTATAGTCTTAGCAGTCCCAGTATTTCTCCATCGAATGGATGTCTCCCCACTAACTACCACCTTCTACTCCCACTGGCAATCTGATGGATCTGCACCAAGGTGGTTGATGGTGGTTTGGTATCTGAGTGGCTCAATAAGAACGTTGGTATTGTGGAACAGCACCACAGTTCCACACAAGTATTCCAACAATTATCTTCCAAGATAACAGCCAGTGGCTATACCAGATCTCTGCAGTGCATATGTGGTTTACGGTATTTTCCCTTAGAGTATTCCTAGGTCCAGTATACTCTATCACAAGGACTTGTTACCTAGAAAGAGGACTATAGTGTTTTGAAGCAGTAGAAGAGAAGGTAAATGGAGAAGAGGGAAAGGTCAAGATGAGGCCATTGAGGCATTTTATAACAAAAGAGAATAAACCTTTGTTATTATTGAGAAAGAAGAGGCTGGATTCAAAATAGGAGGAAAGAAAGGAGGAAAAATTCTTCGTGTTCATGGAACTCAAATTCATAGTATAGAGAACAATCTTTTATTAAATTGATGATATAACTGATGTATATATTTTAATAAAAACCCTCTATATATTCAATTTTGTATGATACTTTAATTCCATTTAATCAGTAATGACAATCCAAGTATCACAGTTGCCAAATATTGGGTGCAAAATACATGTATAACCAGGAATTTGCTGTATTTGATTTGGGAGAAAGGTAGTAAAAAAGCTAAGGCCATATTTACTTTGTGATCCCATTAGAACTTATAAGGTAACTGGGTCAAGCCAAGTTAAATTGTGGACAGAATTCTTCCTTGGAATGCCTAAGTGTTCAAGAGGTGGAGTTAGTCCTTCGGCAGGAGACACTTTCCTTTGAGTGAACATTCAATGAGGGACAGAGTTACGGGTGTGTGTGTGCACGCAAGCACATTACTGGTTCTCTTTAGCTGCCACTCTGGCCACAATTTATTCTTTCATCCCACTCCCTGGAAATGTTGTTCTTATCTATTTTTGTGCACTGCTTGAGATATTTGCTTCAGTGATGCTTTTGTCTGTGCTGCCCTTCTGATTTGTACCCTTTACAATCTATTAAAACATTTGATTAACTGCTGTACTAGAGAAGAGTTTGTCACCTCTTTTTGTTGTTCAATATTTTGCATATCTTACAAATGGCAGCCATAAGAACCACAGAAACTACCATTAGAGTATTGAAAACATTCTTTGCCTTTAAGCCCTCAGAACTGGAGGGGAGAGGGAGTACTTGTGGCACCTTAGAGACTAACACATTTATTTGGACATAAGCTTTCGTGGGCTAAGACCCACTTCATCATCTTAGACCACGAAAGCTTATGCCCAAATAAATGTGTTAGTCTCTAAGGTGCCACAATTACTCCTCATTGTTTTTGCTGATACAGACTAACACGGCTACTACTCTGAAACCTGTCAATCAAAGGAGTAGTTTAAGACCCTTGCTCCCATCACCACATACCAAAAGTTGGTGATTTGTGGCCTGTGTTCCAGGGATTGTTAGCACCTTCTGCAGATGTGTGGGCTCGGTCCTCCAGGCTGTCAGGAATTCTGGGGCAGATCCTCAGCTGGTCTTCCATGAAGCAATGAAAATTTACACGAGCTGAGGTTCTGCCTCTTTGCATCTATAATGGTCTCTCACAGCTCCTGACTAACTGTTAGATCCAGTTAGAAATATCCAAAACAGAACCTAAAATGTTAGGCTGGGATTTTCAAGGGCACCTAGGGTGATCAGATAGCAAGTGTGAAAAATCGGGATGGGGGTGGGGGGTAATAGGAGCCCATATTAAAAAAAAGCCCCAAATATTCATAGATTCATAGATTCATAGATTCTAGGACTGGAAGGGACCTCGAGAGGTCATCGAGTCCAGTCCCCTGCCCGCATGGCAGGACCAAATACTGTCTAGACCATCCCTGATAGACATTTATCTAACCTACTCTTAAATATCTCCAGAGATGGAGATTCCACAACCTCCCTAGGCAATTTATTCCAGTGTTTATTGGGACTGTCCCTATAAAATCGGGACAGCTGGTCACCCTAAGGGCTCCTGAGGGAGTTAGGCACCAAATTCCAATGAATTCAATGCAATTTGGAAATGTATCTCCCTTAGGGGCTTGTCTACACAGTGTGCTAGACCACACCAGTGAGGTTTAAATATTTAGTCTGCACCAGCATGTCGTACACTAACTTGCCCTTATGGACCCTGCTGACATGCACTAATGTTCCCTAGTACCTATTAAAATGTATTCCCATTTCGAACACACACTAGGGAACTTTTAATATACTCCAGCAGGATAACAAGGGCCAGTTAATGCCCCGGATGTTAATGCAGACTATGGCACCATGTAAACATGTAAGTCCTTAGACTCCTTTTAAAATTCCAGACTTAAGGAGTAAACTTCTAAGTATACGGCCTGAGATTGAAAGGGCTAAATGATTAAAATGGAGCCACGCAGTGGTACATTGAAGAATAATTGACAGGGGGAAAAACTGACACTGATAACACAACACTTAATTATCCTGTGGAACTCATAGCTACAGGAAAGCTACATTTCTAGTAGGATTCATAATAAGATTAGACATTTAGATGAATGAGAACATCCACAGTTACATTGTATGGAGTATGTTTAGAAGGGATATAATAAAACCCCTATGCTTCAGAACATAAGCCAACCATTAATTAGGATTAGGAAGGAACTTTCCCCAAGAGTAGGCTATTTGGTAACTGTCCATTACAAGGTTTCTTGTAACTTCCTGTGAAGTATCTGGTGCTACCCACTGTCATGCATGGTACTGGACTAGTGTGGCACCATGGCTCTGATCCAGTGTGGCAATTCCTATGTCCCCATCAAGTCTGTGAGCACTAAAGGTACCCAACACAACTGTTTTGATTCTTGATATATATTAGGACTTTTAATTGGTTAATGATAAATGGCATGTGATAACATCAATAAAGCAAAAAATTATACTTCTAGAAATGGATTCATCCCTTTTCTGGTGTCGTTTATGGCATGCAAACTTCCAGTCAAGAATACTTATTATAAACAGTAAAGTTTGTGGACCAGGGTGCTGATATTGCAGATCTGTTTCCTGCTAAATCTCGTTTAATGTAGAAGGACCCAAACATGTAATTTTCAAGATTTACATGAGGTGAAGCATTTTTCAGAATTCTAGATTTGAGTTTCAAGGGCAAGATGATGATGATGAAGATGGTTTGGGAAATTTCTCTCCTTCCATTGATGTATTATATCCAAGGCCATCATCAGTTTTTACAATAGTAATCGAATGTGTTTGGATAAAAATGCAATCTAATATGATTGTTTATTTTTCCATCAATAACTTTAGTTTTTCTTCTGGGATTGTTGAAATCCAAATTATGAGATAAGCATTTATGTTGTATCTGTGGCACTAATCTGATTAGCTGTAGTTTCTTCTTCACTGCTGAAGTTCAAATTCTGGTATTGTTCTGTTTATTTATTTTGCTTCCACTCCTTTTTATTTTGTGTTTCCTGTATTATAGGCTTAGTGAGGATACTGTTAAATATTATGCAGATGTTTTCCATGGAAAATGTTGTTTAGTCAAAAACCCAATTTCCCATTGAAAAACAGTTTTAGTTGAAAATTTCAATCAGCCCTACTAATGATCAGAAAAGATAAGGGTGTTAATGCTATTGTCCTAGCCAAGTTCCAACAAGGGCAATCATACTCTGCCTACCTGATTTCTTCTCACAATTTTCATTAAATATAATACATTCATTTTGTGTCCAAAGCTATTCTGTTGTTATGAACTGATTAACTATTAGTGTATTTTAGATCAGAGATGGCTATATTTTCATGGTGAAGTAAATGATCTCTCTATATAGTTTATATGTTAGTTTAATCTGTAAAATTCTTTGCGATATCAAGTGTTATATACAAATAATTTGCTATCATTACATAAAACAGCACTGTCGAAGTAACTTGTTTCACTTGTCTAAGGCACACAAAAACCACAGTTATTGTTAATAAAATGGTGCCCTATATGTATTAATAAAACCTGGGAAAAGCCAGGAATAGAATTAGCTGGGTATAATTTAGATAAATATCTGAGTGCTGAAGTGAAACACTCATAAAACAGTTAGTAAATTAACAGTTTAATGAGTTAATTTAATTGATAGAGGGGTGAACATGTCAAGAAAGGGAACATGAATGTTGTGTATCCAGTCCAGAGACTTTTAGTACTAATTAGTTTCTGTGACAGCCAGAACAGACGGAGAAAGAAAATTATGGACATCTGATGAAGGTCAGCAATGGCAAAGCTATTGCTGAGTGTATTCCCAAACTACATAGATAAACCAGAAACATATTTGCCTGAATCCAGTAGGTTTTTTCCATTTGAAAATGTCAAATCAGGCATTAATCCATGTGAGCAAAAGTATAAAATGTAGGGTGTGAAGTCATTGTTCAGTGATTACATGGAATATGCCAAAGTGTGTAGGATTGAAAGTGAAGGACCAGGATGTTTGGCCCATGCCAGGTGGTTCAAAAAGGACCCTACAGCTGCCCAAATTAGGTAGCAGAGGATGTGGGGGCAATCCTCATCTGGTGCAAAGCTGGTATAGCTGGTTCTGTGCCAGCTTCTTACTCCCTTCCCCTTGCCCTGGGATGTCAGAGCCAGAGTGCACAGTACTCTGCAGTGCTTACTGGCATAATAGCCACTCGGGAGCTTGGGGCAAACTGGGCAAGTTAGAGCAGCTCTTAGGTGCAGCTGAGATTTTAGCCCCAAATCTAGATATGTTATGCCAAGAAAGTGTTGTGAGGCATATTTTACTTATACATGTGTATAGAATTATGCATACAGTTACATTAACAACAAGTACTACCGTGGTCTTTTTCTTCTCATATACATCAGTTTTACTGCTGTGTAACTACACTGACTTCAGTATAGTTACTCCTTATTTAAGAAAGGGCAGAATTGGGCCACCAGCATGCTGGTTCACAAAAGACAGTTTGACTACAATAGTGGATCATATGTAATAGTTTTATCATGGATGATTGATTAATTTTATAAAAACCAGTCCTCATTTAAGGTAAAAATAACATAAAATACAATGAAGTTGATTTTCTGTGCAGAAATTCTGCTTCCATTGAAATCAGTGGGAGTCTGGCCATTTCTAGGCTCTTTCCAAAGAGCAGATTTTATAGTTTTCTACAAATCTTCGCCATCTGTTATACAAGAATTTAAGCTGTGGAATTGCATCAGATTTTCCAAAGCACTCCATGTTTTATCTCACATGTTGGACTATCCTATATATGTATATTTATTACAGTTAATCCTAGTGACTATTATCCTGACTTTTAGCATGTTTATTGAAACCAATGCATGTGTAGAATTAACTTGAACATGTAACAGAGCTAACCAATAATGAAAATAGTCATATATTGCTTTTGTTCCATTGGATCCAGATGCTGCGTTATTGAAGTCAATGGAAGCAGGATCAGGCCTAGGAGCCCTGTTCCACATAGCTCTTTCCTTCAAAAAAAACTTTTCTCCCCCTAACAACACTTGTATTGAGAACACTATTAAAACATGAGATGTGAAATACAGCACTTCTTGCCTGCCTGCATTATCGGCCTGGGGGAAAGAAAGTTTCACTTTTAAAAAAACTGTATTAATTTATTGCTAGATAATAGTACATCAGAAAGAGCACCATCCTGCTCCTATTGAAGTGAAACAGTTTTTCCATTGACTTTAGTGGGAGCAGATTTGGCCCAATGAGGAGAACCAGAAGAATAAGAATACTTCACAAGTCATGCTGAAAGTCCCCAGTTGTAGAGGGAGGTAATAATTATCACACACAAAAAATTCCCAGAGAGATCTTCTTCTTCTCATCCCCAAGCATATTTACAGATGTAGGGAGCTGTTACAGTATCATCATTAATGCCTATTCATGAGATATAAATCTTTTTATAAATTAGACTTTGAAATGGTTAGATTATTGAAACAAACTTAATTCCATTAGTAGAATTCCAAGTGTGTAAAGTGAAATTTACTTTGGAGTCAATCTTCCCTCATAATTAAGTAATAATCAATCAATATAGATTATAAGTAATACTCAAAATTAAAATTAAAACTCTGGCAAAAAAGAAATTTCCCACATCTTAGTCAGAAGAATCTTCTCCCTTTTTTTCCTTATCTTGGAGTATATATGATTTTTCATCTAAAACCTTTTTGCAACATACATTGAAAACAAATGATTTTCAAAGAACTTGTCCCCATGTAAACCATGTTAGGAAAAACCATCTATCAAATAGTCATATCTACATTACCTTTGTTCTGTAGTTCAACACAGATTCACTCATAAGCAAAAAATTAAAATTATATTTTTCTACTTAAAACTCTGTTAAATGTTGAAAACAAATTATATTAACATTCTCTGTGTTCAGTATTTTAGACCAATTACATTTTTTGGAATTAGGAGTTTGGTTTGTCATCCTGAAATCTTTTTTGTTTGGAATGGTAAATCACATTTATTATTTAAAGACCAAATCTATCAATTTTTGGATTCCCACAACAGAACCCTCTTATTAATGTTTAATTTCTACATATTTTTACTCTGAACAGATTTTCCAAAAGCAAACAAACAAACAAACAAACAGAAAACTCCCACATTTTCTTGATTTACAGTTACCTAAAGCTCAGGAGAGACAACTTTAATTGATTACTTAAAAATCTGCAGAATCAAAGTTTTTTCAAGAATAGTAAAAAGCTGGTAAATGTATAGGAAGTGGTGTTGGTGGCATTCTTCTTTCTTTCTCTGTACTAAACCAATACCGTAGAATGGTGTTATGTAATGTTGTGCTAAGGGAGATGCTATATTTTAAATGAGATGTAAAACCAGGTTCTCTCCCCTTTTAGTCTCAAAACATTTTCACAAGTGTAAAGGCATCAACCCCAATACCTAGTCAAATTCTAATGTGGGTAAACTATTTTCTGAAATGGCCTAAATTCCTTCTGTAATTTCAACTGGTTGGGTAATCTTCATTTCTTGTCCTAAAATGTTACATATTTTTGGTCTGTATTATCATATTGGTTTGTGTAATCTGGAGGAGAGGTTGTAAGTAATACTCATTCCTCTAGCTGAGAGACAAGGTGGGTGAGGTAATGTCTTTTATTGGATCTCCTTCTGTTCATGAGAGAGAAAGCTTTTGAGGCACACAGAGCTCTTCTTTCCCAGAATTGGGTCCAATAAAAGATATTACCTTATCCATCTTGTCTCTCTAATATCCTGGGACTGACATGGCTACAACTACACTGCATTCCTCCAGTTGGTTAGTTACAACATGTGCTGCTTGTTTAGGTTAATTAAAAAGTGACTACAGTTTCAGCTTGAGAGTGAGTAAAACAATCAAATTAGAATATTTAGAAAGTGCTAGGTGGCTTTCACCATCTTAAGAGTAAACAATCTATCTCTCTCTAGTTTCTCTCTCCTCCAGAGGTGGAGTTCAAGGTATGGAGAGAGTGATGTGTTTTTTCCAATCCCTAGATAAGAAAGATTGCAGTCAGAAGATCTATCCCTGTAGACCCTCCCCCCCCCCCAAGTTCTCAAGGTAAATGGGGTAATGATGCTAAGAAAATCTACCTGCAGGGAGCAACATTTATTTTAGGAAACTACATTTTACGCATTGAGGGGTCCCAAATTAGCAGATTTCCTCCTGCTGATTTCATTTCCTTGCTTAGACATATGAGTCATCAGAAAACTTGTAGCCAAAGAGCAATCTTGACCTGGTACATACTATTTTGTTCAGGACTTTTTCAAGGTTTGTCCTGAGTGTCAATAAAAACAAGCACTCAGGAAAAAAAATCTGTAATCCTACCCATTTTGGAAGCCCTGCTTGATAGAATATCTGTGGTGTGGCCATTTGAGGACCCTTGGGGTGGAGTCATGTAAACATGAATGTATATCTTGTTCTTGAGCAATTATGCCACACATTTCACAGAGGTATTTTTGCTTAGGGGAGTAAAAACTCACCAGATGGTGTCTGTGTTGGTCCAGCTGTTCTCTTAGGCAGGAATGCCATTGGAGTTGCTGAAAAGTCCAGGTACACATTTTACGAAAAGCATGATTAAACTTTTATATAAAGAATTGAGGATTAAGGTGATTAAAACCTTACCCTGCTGTCTCAACCAACTGGCTTGTTGGAAGTTTTACTGGGCCTCAAGGGAAATGTGGTTTTTTTAAAAGGAAAGTGTTGATGTGACAAGGAAAGATGACTTTCCTGCCTTCCTTTTGCTTCACTGACAGGCCTTGAAAGGTTTTTCACATTTTGTGACAGGTGAAAGGGCCAACAGATGTAATCATGGAAACCACTGGTCAAAAACAAGCCTCTGGAGAGTGTGGTTTCATACATCCTGAAGATGTTCAACTTGTGTGACTGTTTGACTCTGATAAGGGAACTTACCCAGAAACATCTGGAAGAAATCCAGTCCATCCAGAAAATCATAGCCAGAAGAGGGACTTTAAAGCAGAGCAGAAGATAATAGAGTGAACTGCTAGCAAAGTGGCAAGCTTTATAAAGTCCAGAAGAAGGTGAGAACCATCATCTATTAAAGGTTTATGCCAGACAGATTTAAGGGGCAACAAATATGGCATGTGAACTTTCGGAGCGATGGAAAGGAGAGAATGCAAGAGCTGCATTTGAAGACATTTATCCCAAACCTACTTGTGGAAGGTGAAAGGCCAAAAGGAACCAGAAATGGAACTGCTGACCATCAACAAGAATTAACCCAGTTAACTAGTGGGTTTACTACAGATTGTGCCCAGAAAATATCTGAGAGGTGGGCTTGACAGTAAACCCTAATGTGTATGCTTGGGTTCACCAGGAGGTGAATTACTTGGGATACATAATGGGAAAGTTAAACCACAAATGTAAAATCTTAACCCATCCATTGAACAACAGACCAAAGGATGCTAATGAAGGTCAGAGATTTCCAGGTATTTTTAAGTTGAATTAGACAATTTAGCCCACATTTTCCACCTGTGCAATTCCCCTAAGAGACCTGTTCTGGAAGCAAAATCTAATAAAGTGAAGTAGATTGTGGACTGTGAAGTGACTTTCAAGCCTAGGAGAACAGCTTGTGTGAGATTGTCCTGGCTTGACCAACTGAGATTTTCAACAGCTAATACTGTGTTCAGGATGATACATTTCCAGTAGAATTTGGGACAGTGTTGTTCCAGAAGAATAAAAAACTGCTTATCTCCTCCTTTAAACAAAAGCAATTTCCTCCAGAGACCAGTTATGTTTGAGTCAAAAAGTTAATATGTGTCAAAAGGATGCTGGACGGGTTGAAGAATTATCTTCTAGGGGGAGAGTTCATCAGGCAATCTGATAGCTTCACTTGATGAATAAACAGAATGCCATACTTACTTGGTGGTATATTTACCTGTTATTTTTAATCAATCTTGTCAGTGAAATTAGATGGCAGACTAGCCAATCTCTCTTAAATGGCAGTTGACAAGCCAGGAAATGAGCCTGTAGTGTGAAGGGGGAAAATTGATGTGCCACCTGTTCCAAATAGCTCCAAGAAAGAGTTTTGTTTCTTTTCCTTTTATCCTGCCTTTCCTCATTGATTTTTAATTTGGGAAAGGGTGGGTTGGACAGAGAGGGTGCACAGTCTTCTACCTAATGCTACTCCATAAAGGATTCTTCTTCTGAGGCTCCTGTCCATTCCTGTCTTGGCAACCATGTTCTAACTTCTCAAATCTCAAGATGAAATTCTCAGTGACCTCTTCCTCTCGAAATTCATAAGATCTGGATTTATCTAAGTCATAGTGATGTCAAAAGGAGTAATTCCACTGAGGTCTGTGAAATTACACTGGTGAAAAACTGGTGTGAATGAGACCTATGTTAGGTCCTCGGAGTTTAGATTTCTTCTGAGCAACTACAGGTGCTTGTACAGCTGGAATTAGGGATTGTCTATTGTTTTTGTTCATCTCTTTTGGAAATGAACAGTAGAGCAGGGAAAAAATTTTGATCAAATTGTTTATTCTCTGAAAAATGCATTGTAAAGTCCACCAGAACTATTTGCAAATTTATGTCGAGTTCACTGAATACTTTTGGCCAAACTGAAAAAGTAGAAACATTTCACTGATGTTGAAACAAAATGTTTTTTGTTTTGCTTTGTTTTGACCCCAAAAAATTAGTTTTGACTTTCAGGCTTCACAAAATGGCAAGAGAAGGAGGCGGCAATGGTGCCATCATCCCTTCCCATGTAAGCTTTAGCCCAGTGGTTTTGGAACTCCCTGGGCTGTGGGAGTCCCCTTTTTGCCTGTTGTTGAGAAGGAATTTAAACTCAGTCATTCCCCATTGTAGGAGAGTGTCCTGATTGTTAGATGTCCTTGTACAGGGCTTTCTCAATCTCTCCGCTTGAGTCTGTTCCACTTTTTATCAACAATTAAATAGTTATTGGAGCACAGACCTGAACTTGGATCTCACTCATTCTAGATGAGCACCTAACTACCAGTCTATAGAATCATTCTCCCTCTCTTTCCCTGGTCCACTAACTATTCATGCACATTGGAAAATGCACATTGGAAAACAGAATCCCAACTATACATATAAAATGATGGGGTCTAAATTAGCTGTTACCACTCAAGAAAGAGATCTTTGAGTTATTGTTGATAGTTCTCTGAAAACATCCACTCAATGTGCAGTGGCAGTCAAAAAAGCTAACAGAATGTTGGGAATCATTAAGAAAGGGATAGATAATAAGACAGAAGATATCATATTGCCTCTATATAAATCCATGGTATGCGCACATCTTGAATACTGCATGCAGATGTGGTAGCCCCATTTCAAAAAAGATATCTTGGACTTGGAAAAGGTTCAGAGAAGGGCAACAAAAATGATTAGGGGAATGGAACGGCTTCCATATGAGGAGAGATTAATAAAACTGGGACTTTTCACCTTGGAAAAGAGATGACTGGGGGGGATATGATAGAGGTCTATAAAATCATGACTGATGTGGATAAAGTGAATAAGGAAGTGTTATTTACTCCTTCTCATAACACAAGAACTAGGGGTCACCAAATGAAATTAATAGGTAGCAGGTTTAAAACAAACAAAAGGAAGTATTTCTTCACACAATGCACAGTCAACCTGTGGAACTCTTTGCCAGAGGATGTTGTGAAGGCCAAGACTATAATGGAGTTCAAAGAAGAACTAGATAAATTCATGGAGGGTAGGTCCATCAATGGCTATAAGCCAGGATGGGCAGGGATGGTGTCCCTAGCCTCTGTTTGCCAGAAGCTGGGAATGAGTGACAGGGAATGTATCACTTGATAATTACACCTTCTGTTCATTCTCTCTGGGGCACCTGGCATTGGCCACTGTCAGAAGACAAGATACTGGGCTAGATGGATCTTTGGTCTGACCCAGTATGGCCGTTCTTATGTTCATTGTTATCACAAATGACTATGAACTGCCACTATGAATGACTGAGCTAAAGTCTGTAGAGGGAGGCGGTAGTGGCAGTGCCATCACCTCCTCCTGCTCCAGATGTATGTGAATACTTTATTTGCTTTTATCAAAATGCTTGAAAGTCAAAAAAATTTAACTCAAAAGTTTTCATGTCAGTTATGTTGAAACATGTCAATTAGTTTTGACTTGACTTTTTTTTCAACTTTTTTATTTGCTGATAGATTTTAAAAAATGTCATTTTTGGTTTGACCCAAAATGAATTTTTGTTTTCAAGTTTTTTGAAACTGCCAGTGAACTGAAAAATCCATTATTTGCCTCCCTCTAATGAACAGGTAGGGCAAGAGACTACTCAGTGTCCTGAAACTGAATGTGAGCAGCCAGATTTGGGTGTTGACAAGTTAATTCTCAAACTCACTGAATACCCTCTTGAGTCTTCCTACTCCTCTCCCATTTTAGGATCTATCTTCAGGCTCTGGATCTTCTGCTTAGTGTAATCTGAGAGTCCTTTATAGTGCGGTATTATCTTTGTTTCAAATTGCCATTTGTATCCAGGAAGTCCTTAAAGAACTGCACCATCTGCTTGCATATCGGAAGCAGATGGTGCTTTTCTGGCTCACCTCCAGACTATTTCCCTCTAGGTTTTTTCTTCCCAGACAATGTACCGGGGTGGCTTCAATATCAGCTGCTGAGCTTGTAGTTTCTCCTTCAGCTTCCAGAATTTCCTGACTCACTTGCTATTTTTCAGTGCTCAGCTTTCAGTTCCTCCCAAACGTGGTACTAGGATGCTCTCCACAAGATAGCCTAGATCACATAATGGAGGCATGTTCCTTAGACCTCCCCCTTGATTTAGGACCCCTCATACAAGGCAATCCTACACATAATACTTATTTGCCTCTCTGATTCGTGAGAGGGAGCAGAACTGATAAGTCTTAGGCTCCAAACCCCAAGTGAGAATGAACAAGGGCCCTTGAAAATGAATAGTATTTTTTCCAAGTGGTTGGGTGTTATATACACACAGGATTTGTTCAGTTGGGAAGCTTCTTTTGGCATCTAAATTAGTGGCCTTATTTTCAGAGTGGCTTTGCACGTGGTGTTACCATTAGTGTTAATAGTACCTGGGGGCGCTCAAAACCTCTGAAAATCAGATCACTTATTTAGATGTCTAAATATGGATTTAGGTGCTTATTTAGGTATCCCCATTTGAAATTTTTAGCCTAAGGTTCCAATTAAAATTATAACTAAGCCACATTAAACTTCTTTATTATTTTTATTTCCATATCCCTTCTTAAATGTGTAGCTGAAAATATTTTATATTAAAATAGATAACATAATATAAGATATACCTGCAGTGTGCAACCTTATCACATCATTTATGTAGCTTTTTGCATGTATTTTGTGAGTATATAGTATACATACGAACGTGTATCTTATATGTGTATCCCTTATCTGTATATGTTAGTAAAGTGGTTTGGAATCTTTTGTTGTCAATAGTGCAATATAAAAGTAATATTATTAGTAGTATTGCTATTTATCATTATTGTCATTTGTATTTATTTTATTGGCTTGGTGTGTGGTGCAGCATTATCAAGGTATTAAATAAAACACGACAATCTGATGAGAATAAGTACAGTGCGGTATGGCAGCTGAAAGTGGCACAACCCTTTGAGGCTGTGAACTGCTCCAGAAGTTTCCCTTCACATCAAGAAGCAGCCTCTGCAATTGTTGAGCCCTGGCTGCTCACGGAGATTCGGTAGATTCTGCAGTCACAGACAGATTTAGCAAGCATAAAGCCTAAAAAGATTGAGACAGTTCCTTAATCTTGGTATGGTGGAGCAAAGTACTATAGTTTGCAACAACCCCACAACAATCTGATCCATTAGTAAGAAAGTAGAAGAACTGACCAGATCAATATGTTCCAATATAAATGCTAACAAATGAAAACTGAAGACAAAAACATGAGAAAGAAACCATACTAATCAAATAGGAAGGGAGTTGGAAATCCCTGCAAATTTCAATTGTCTGGGAGTTGAGTGATTATCTGGGTGCCGAATTATCTAGTTCAACCTGGAAGGTCAGTAACACTATATTAAAACTGAGCAATAGTAATTTCTTTAACTGTGTATAGGGTGCTCCAGGGTAGTTAACTTCAAGAAATGAGTGTAAGAAGGTTTCAGATGCACACACAATCAATTGCTCATGTAATGGCAGTTTGCAGATCAATCAGAAATTGTGCTTGCGTTTAAAAGCCCATTGTAATAGAAAACAGAATAACTATTCCTTTTTCAGATTTAATACTCTTGTAAGATTTGTCACCACAGAAAAATATTCCCTTGCCAATGCAAGAAATCAGAAATCACAAAAGTACTTCAATATCAGTTTGTTAGAACCTCTTATGAATACTTTCTCTACCACAGAGGATAGGATTTTAAGAGTCCACAAAAGCTTGTTGTTAGATACCGTACTTGTTACTAGTATAACCATGAAGTGTTAACCTGGTGGCTGATAGGCATATCAGGAGTGATTCTTGTCAGCCCTCCTATTTGCAATAATGTTGCAATAGCTGAAACTGAAACGACAGCAGATCTTGGTTCCTTTCAGAAAGCCTGCGTGTATCTGACGAAGGGTAAAATTTTCAAATGCGCCCAAGTGTCTGAGCAGCCTAAGTCTCATTGAAAGTCAGTGGGACTTAGACTCCTAATTCACCTAAGTAGTTTTGAAAATTTTACCCTAAATAATCATTTTTTAAAAAGATATCTACTTCCAAATGAAGGAAAGTAAAGCACTGCTTCTTTCAGTACAGTGGTTGTGATTAAAAAGGCAATATTTGATTATCATTTTGTCTCTGATATTTACATGGCACTGATTTGTAAACCTGTTAAAATGTCCTAAATAAATAAAGAGATAAGTCAGTACTTAACAGCAGTTCCCACAACATGTCTGAGATACCACAATCCCTCCCTCTGATTGAGATGAGAAATAACTTACATCTCTCAGATATCAAGACATGATAGCTGCTGGTAAATCATAGAAATGTGGGGCTGGAGGTCATCTAGTTCAGCCCCCCTGCACTGACATTAGCTCGAGTAAACCATCCCTGACAGGTGTTTGTGGAAGCCCCATGACTGGAAGATTTTCATCCTCCCTTGGAAGCCTATTTCAGTGCTTACCTATCCTTATAGTTGGAATTTTTTTCCAAATATCTAGCTTAATTCTCCCTTGCTGAAGATTAAGCCCATTGCTTCTTGTCCTACCTCAGCGAACATGGATAACAATTGATCACTGTCCTCTTTAATATATTTGAAGACTACTACCAGGTCCCCTCTCAGCCTTCTTTACTCAAGAATAAACATGGCCAGGTTTTCTAAAACCTTTTGCCATTTTTGCTGCTTTCCTCTAGACTCTGTCCAATTTGTCCACAACTTTCATAAAGCATGTCACCCAAAACTGGACACTGCTCCTTCTAAAGGCCACTACAGTACTTGTAATCCATAAAGTAAAAACAATTAAAAAAATTTTTTAGAAGATTCTGAACAAGTTGAAATGGGAAGGGAATGCTTTCATTTGGCATCTTCAGGCTAAAACTTCACAAAAATTGAATTATGCAAATATATACATTTAAAATAAGGCTTCACCACAAGAGGAAAAATGTTGCCTATCTCCTTTTTAACCATTACTCATAAAACTGAAGGACTAATTTAATGTCTAAGTATAATACAGAGGGGCACTTTGGAAGCTTCCCTGTATTGGAATCATAGTGCACTTAGGTCCCAATGCTGCTCCTTTCAAGTCAATGGCAAGACTCCTATTGACTTCAGTAGTGCAAATCAGCCCTTTAAACCCCGACATGCAACACTTTAGTACTGTGATACTTGCCCTAGTCAAGGGGTCAGATACAAGAGCAGAAATAGATTTCTGAAGGATGGAAGTTATCAGGAGAGCATAATTTTTGAGAGCTGTACTATGAGAAAACAAAGTCTGAAGAGTAATTCAGAGCAGAGTTGTGCATGCCTTGATTGAGGCATTTGAACGTAGTCCATGGAGGCAGCAAAGTTGCAAAGTCTAGATATTACTATGGAACGCAATTTTGAGATGCTGATATCATAGAGTCAAGAGGACATGTGTGACTATAGTGGAACCTGTTACTGATACTTTGCCTTTTTTAATGAAAGAGGTATTGTATATTAAAACTTTCATAGAGAGTACAAAATGTTATTTCTGCTAAAAACACCCTTCATCCCAAACTCACATTATCCTAAAATGATAAAGAGTTATCCTCTTTACATCTATGTATGTTCTAACTCAATCGTAAAATATTTTGTTGGGGTTAACACATAAAGTGCAAGATCAGAGAGTTATTTTAACATAATTTGAACAAAAATATGATTAAGAAAAGAAAGATCAGGTGATGGTTTCCTTCAATGCTCTTATATTTAAAGTATGGCTGTTTAAAATTGAAATTATTGCTGTTCTTGATCCACATTGTGCATGAATGATTTAGATATTTTGGAAAGATAGAAACTGAATTAGGCAAAAAACAAAAAACAATTGGGAAATTATAAATTCACTGGAAAATGTACTTTTGAGGTACCAAAACAATTCACAAATTCAGTGAATAGTTTCAGCAGAAAAATAAAAAAAACTGGAAAAAATATTTAGGAAATCTCAAAATGTTTCATTTTGTTTAACAATTTAGCTATGGATGGTAAGGGACGGAAAACACCTCAAAACCAACACAAAATGAAACAAAAACTTGGAAAAACATTTAATTCAACCCAAAACCGTTTCCCCCCCCGTTTTTAATTTTATCAAGAAAAACCATTTTAGCCAAACTGAAATATTTTTCGATTTTTCAGTTCAGCCCCCAAATCGAAAAAACCATGATTTGCTCAGCTCTAGATAGAAGCACTAAAGTTTAGGGAAATGTCTAATTAGGTATATGCAGTAGATTCCTCCCAAAACATTTCTAAGGCCTTCTCAGACAAAACCTTAGTTTACATAACCAGCAGTGGCAGAAAAAATAAAAGCTATGGGATATAGTCTCCTTTCAGTAGGTAAGCCCCATTTTGTAAGGTAAGCATGTAGGCAAGCCCCATTTTGTCCCGTGTTTGTATGTACCTAGCACAGGGGTGTCCTGATCCATGACTAGGGTTCCAAGGTGCTGCAATACAAATAATTAATAATAGTAATAATAATAACAATGGGTATTCCTTGTCACCAATGCTGGTCATGATAGCAATGCTGCTGCTGACATGGATGCTCCATGAGAAGAATTGTGGTGATTGTATCGGCAAAGAGCAACAACCAGTTAGCTATTTTTTTTTTATATGTGGATGATTTGAAACTATATGGATGGTCACAAAGGAGATAGAAATTGATGACGACTGTAGACAAGTTTGGTAAGATATAAAACTGTGAGGTGGCTTGTCTAAATGTGTGTCAGCATCTGTAAAGAGGAGCAAACTGGTACAATGAGATGGCATACAATTAACAAAGGTACTAGCAAAGATATTTCTCAACATGGCACCCACAAATACCTGGTAATCAGGAATTGTCAGAGTTACAATATAAGGAAGTCAAAGAAGAAGTGAGGAAGAATATTACAACTGAATAAGAACTTCTGTAAGTACAGAACTCAAAGAATTTGATCCCAGCCATTAATATGTGAACAATTTGTGATAGTATGGTACACTGCTGGAGTGATCAAGTGAAATCAAGAAAAGAAGAACAAAATTTGACATCCAAACAAAAAAGCTCCTGGCAATGCAAAGAGTAATGAATATCAATCAAGATGTCAACAGGATGTACATCCGACTATGTGATGGAGGAAAAGGTCTGCTATCTGTGGAGAAAGCAATTGACAAAGAAGTCTATAATATCAAACTATATGAGGAGTCAGACAGAATAAAAGATCATCTGGTTATGATAACAAGTGATGACCAAACATGCATCCCAGAAGCATAAAAGAAAGGAAAAAGCAAACTGCTAAAGAAAGACTTGAAAGATTTACACAGAAATCAGTGCACAGACACTGTTGGAGAGAGATCAAAGCCATTATATCGAAGATTAACAATCTCATGGCTTGTAAAAGGATTCCTCAACAGAGTGACAGAAAGCTTCATTATGAGTACACAAGAGCAGTCCTTAAGGCTTCATTACATTTAAAACAAAACTGACCGATAGAACTGCTTCCCAAACTGCAGAATGTGTTCCAGAAAGAAAGAGAGGGGGGAGAATGTATTGAGCACCTGCAGGAGCCTGGCTGGGAGGGAACATATGAACAGACACAATGAGGTTGCCAAGTATCTGCATTGAAGCCTCTGTGGTAAGTACAGGTTTAAACGAACCATGCAGTATTACAACCACCAAATTGAAAATGCTCTAGAAAACAAAAAGTGTAAA
Organism: Terrapene triunguis; assembly: GCF_002925995.2. Taxonomy (NCBI): domain Eukaryota; kingdom Metazoa; phylum Chordata; order Testudines; family Emydidae; genus Terrapene; species Terrapene triunguis. The sequence goes on from NW_020664409.1 coordinate 80,712,455, forward strand.
AGTTTATTTGATCTGGCAATTGTCAAGACTGAATGGTGCAGGCAAAAAGGCTGGCCATTGTTGTTGCAGAAAAGAGGAGAAACAATACTGTGTTAATTGATATTGAAATACCAGCAGACAGAAACATAAAAAAGAAACAAGAGAAGTATGAAGAACTCTGTCATGAAGTGGAAAGATTATGGAAAACTAAAACAAAGATGATCTCAATGATTACTGGAGAACTTGGCGCAATCGCTAAGGGTATGATTGAGCAATGCAAGAACGTGTTAGGAATGCAAGACATCTCAATCAGTGACCTCTAGAAGTCAGCACTCTTAGGCACTGCAAGAATTTTAATGAAAGTCAGAGAAGAACAAATGCATTTGAGCACCTAAAATACAGAAATTCTGCAGAGAGTTTAATGAAATTCCTGACTCCCTAAACCTGTGGAGTCAGTTCGTGGTCAGGATTTATTGGTGACTCATGCAGATAAATTTTAAACAGTAGCTCTCTCCTTTCTATGCTTAAAGATCTTTTATGCTGTGAAGGCTGTTTTTAAAAAATAATTCCCATGATGTAATACTGACGGATTATAATAACAATAATATTTTTGCAAAGATGCCTAAAGTATCTTTTAGTATATATTATTATAAATCAAAATAAAATAAACACTAGTGGGACTTACATGCTTGCATCAATTATAAATTTATACCTAAATGTATTATAGGAGCAGTTATTAGCTGTCAGAATAACAAATGATAAAAGATAATCGAGGATTTAGAATCATTTTGAAAAAGGGAGGTGAACATTTGGGGCATATTTAATATCTGTCCACCCGTTTCTCCTTCTGTGTGCGCGCATTGTGTGTGCGTATATATACGTGCACTACAGAACTGGGTATCTCGTAAACTTTGTAAGGGATTTTATAAAAAACAATCAGAACAAACAGTAAAAAATACTAGGGCTGAATTGTGGCATTTAGGCACAGCACTGTGCTGGGTGCACTGCAGAGCCTCACCACCAGGGGAGAGTATCAGAGAACATTCTGCTTCAGAAAAGTACAGTACTTCCCAGAGCAGATATCTAGGAGGCATGGGGGCTGCAGTTCAGGGCAGCCCTTATATTGGCTGCACAAGGTTGGGGTGAATGTCCTCACTCCTTTCTCTCCCATTGCCAGATGCTTAGGGCCTGCCATGGTTTAGACCTTCATAAGCAGCCTGATCAATTGGGCTGATAGCCAGGGAACAGAACCAGGGCAACTCTTTTTGATGCCTCTGAGCAGTGGAATGAAGGCACCAAATTATATAAATGCATTTTGAATGGTTTGCTGGATGTTGTCTTCAACCCTATTAACTGAGAGTCCCATTGTTCACTTTATGCTTCTTTCTGGCTTGATTATGGCTGCCACAAAAAATCACATGACCTTAATACAGTTTTTTAAAAACATTTTTGAAGTGCAGTTATACTCTGTAAAGTGACTCTCTCAGAATTCTGGCACTGCTTTACACTTAATGCTATTCTCATTTGTTCATTTTATACTTTTTTTTCCCCTGCTGGTGGTGCAAGCTTGATATGGGACCTGCTAGTCAAGTTGTGTCAATGCATTCATTACCACAAGTAATTAAATATCCTGTCATTGGAATTTAGTTAACAACTGTTGCTGATTTAAATTCCAAAATATAATCCAATTTACTTCACCATAGTATAGCTGCATTGGGTCTGGAATGCTAAGATAAATCAAATGGAGTAGACATATGTAGATATGACTAAGTATACACAGAGAGGAGATCTTCTTAGTAAGAATGTAAAGATGAATTTATTTTATTCTATCAGTTAAAAAAGTTTGACTATGTGGCTACAACACAAGTCAATAAATGCTGTGACATTCAAATGTATGGTGTCCTCCCAAACTTATGGCTAAATACATATAACCTCCCCCTATAAGGTCTGAGGGGACAGAGCTGTCAAAGCCTGGAATCTATGTGGGTAGAAATTACACTGTTCCTATTTTTGGTTCTGCATCCTAAATTTCACAAAACATCTTAACTGTTATCTGAACTAGTTTGGTTATATTTAAGAATCATACCGATTATACCTAATGTAGATTTGGGGCTTGCCATGGCCTTTATGCCACAGCCTAGCATAGCTAGCTGTGTGGGAAGGATGATTTAGCAGATTGTGCACTGGCCTGGAACTCAGGAAACCCAGGTTCAATTTCTGGGTCTGTCACAAACTTTCTGCATGACCTTGAATGTCAATGTGAGCTAAATGCTTAGGCCCAGATTTTTAAAGGTGTGATGTTTATCTACATCTTTATGTGCTTACTGACTTTAAAAGAATCTGGCTACTAGCTCCCTTAAGATCTTTTAAAATTCCCAATCTAAATCATTTTGCAGGTTAAATTTGCGGTTACAACATTAAAATATTGTTCCCAGTTTTAGTTTAATAATCTCATTTTTCCATTTCTTTTAAGTAAACAAGAGTTAATATTTGTTAGAAATTATTTTGAAGGTAAACAGTATAGTTCCCTAGAATACCAATGTTATTTAACAGTTAGAATGTGAGTTCTATCCCTAGCTGTGCTTTTTGCTGAACAAGCTTGGGCAAGTCACTTATCTTCTCTATGACTCTATTTACCCATCTGTAAAATAGGTATAATAATTAAATCCTTCACAGTGATGTTGGGAGTCTTCACTAAAATTTGCAGAGCCCTTGAAAATGATCAGAAGAAAGGTATTGTACAAGTTACTGAACATATGGCCCATGGTAAGGACCTTAACGTAATATCTTGAGTTGGGTAGTGCAGTAAGGTTATAATTGAGATATACAAAAACAAGATTTGTATTCCAGACAGTATGACCAATTAAGAACTTCATTGTAAGAATGCAGGCAGAATTTGGTGATGGAGTCAATTAACATACTGTTATGGGAAAGCCCCAACAGCTGATTTATGATGGTTTCACTGACTACGTCTGTGACTTTTTCATTCTGTTTTTATAGTATCGGTCAGGACGGGATCCTCAGCGAGGCTCAGACAATATTTCCAATAAGTCTTCAGACAGTGATGTCAGTGATGTGTCAGCTGTATCAAGGACAAGCAGCGCTTCTCGTTTCAGCAGCACAAGCTACATGTCTGTCCAATCAGAACGACTGAGAGGGAACAAGAAAATAAGGTGAGTAACAGAACTAGGAAGTTGGTCACTTATATCCTTATAGAATACTTTTCAGGTGAGTGCATGTGAAAATTTTGCTAAACTTTAACAGATATAATATTAATAAAACTCACAGGGCTTTCCAAAATACAGGTTTTAGTTTATTGTTGTGTTTCTACTGCTCTTTTGATTCCTTATGCTAGGTATTTTTTGTAAGTCAATAAAGGGATTTTCTTGCATGCAAACTTTAGCATCTTGAGATGAGGCCTGCTATCAGAAGGCATTTGTTACACTTAGACTTGCATCTTTTGAAAAAAGACTCTCGAAAAATATTAAACAGTTTAAAGGATAATTTTATTTGCAAAATACTTGCCAGCAGTCTCAGAGTCATTACAACATACTTTACAAACTGGAGCAGAGACTATCCTGCTGCATCTCCACAATTTCTATGCTTGAATTTAGGGCTGTCAATTAATCGCAGTTAACTCATGCTACTAACTCAAAAAAATTAATTGTGATAAAAAAAATTAATCGCGATTATTCACAGCTTTAATCGCACTGTTAAACAATAATAGAATACCAATTGAAATTTATTAAATATTTTGGATGTTTTTCTATATTTTCTAATATATTGATTTCAGTTACAACAGAGAATACAAAGTGTACATTGCTCACTTTATATTATTATTTTTATTACAAATGTTTGCACTGTAAAATGATAAAAGAAATAGTATTTTTCAATTCACCTCATACAAGTGCTATAGTGCAATCTCTTTATCATGAAAGTGCAATTTACAAATGTAGCTTTTTTTATTACATAACTGCACTGAAAAACAAAACAAGGTAAAATTTTAAAGCCTACAAGTCCACTCATTCCTACTTCTTGTTCAGCCAATCTCTAAAACAAACACATTTATTTACATTTACGGGAGATAATGCTGCCCGCTTCTTATTTACAATGTCACCTGAAAGTGAGAACAGGTGTTCACGTGGCATTTTTATAGCCGGCATTGCAAGGTATTTATGTGCCAGATATGGTAAACATTTGTATGCCCCTTCATGCTTCGGCCACCATTCCAGAAGAAATGCTTCATTTTTTTAAATGATGTGTTAATTAAATTTGTGACTGAACTCCTTGGAGGAGAATTATATGTCTCTTGGTCCGTTTTACCTGCATTCTGCCATATATTTCATGTTATAGCGGTCTTGGATGATGACCCAGCACATGTTCGTTTTAAGAACACATTCACGCAGATTTGACAAAATGGAAAGAAGGTACCGATGTGAGATTTCTAAAGATCTATACAGCACTCATCCCAAGGTTTAAGAATGTGAAGTGCCTTCCAAAAGCTGAGAGAGACGAGGTGTGGAACATGCTTTCAGAAGTCTTAAAAGAGCAACACTCTGATGTGGAAACTACAGAACCTGAACCACCAAAAAAAGAAAATCAACCGTCTGCTGGTGGTATATGACTCAGATGATGAAAATGAACATGCGTCCATCCGTACTGCTTTGGATTGGTATCAAATAGAACTCATCAGCAGCATGGAGACATGTCCTCTGGAATGATGGCTGAAGCATGAAGGGACATATGTATCTTTAGCGCCTCTGCCACTAAATATCTTGCGATGCCGGCTTCAACAGTGCTATGCGAATGCCTTTTCTGACTTTCACGTGACATTGTAAACAAGAAGTGGGCAGCACTATCTCCTGTAAATTCAACTTTCATGATAAAGCGATTGGACTACAGTACTTGTGATGGGGGAATTGAAAAATACTATTTCTTTTGTTTTTTACAGTGCAAATATTTGTAATCAAATAAATATAAAGTGAGCAGTGTACACTTTGGATTCTGTGTTGTAAATGAAATCAATATATTTGAAAATGTAGAAAACATCCAAAAATATTTAAATAAATGGTAATCTAATATTGTTTAACAATGCAATTAATCGTGTGATTAATTGCGATTAATTTTTTTTAATCGCTTGACAGCCCTACTTGAATTGCCAGACTTTTAAAACCTCTTGTAAAGTGCTTCTATAGATACTGGACCCAGTAATAATAATAAATATATTGCTCATTGTCTAGTCTTTAATAAGAGTTGCACAGTGTATTTGAAAGCAGAAATGGGCTCACCTTCCATTCCTTGAACACTCAAAACATCAATCAAACTCAGTGGGAGTTTGGGCACAAAAGGAATGTAAGATTGGGCCTTAAATATTTTGGCACTAATATTCCTAATTCTGGGAAATTTCCCCTCCCAAGAGAAATTATGTTTTTAAAAAAGGGTAGGTTTAAGTATCTCTCATTTTGCATAATTGATATTGTCTGGAACACAGAATTGTGCATTCCATGTGTTTATGCAACCTTTTGTGTGATTTATCAGCGTGTAACTTTGTATACAAAATATGTATGTGCATTACAGACTGTCCTAAAAAAATGGTTGCATCTTAACCTTTGTCTAGCCTGTGCTGGAAGTTGGCCAGCATGCTTTTACCTATCACTACATTTTCCCTTTTAATTTATTTCTTTTCTTTTAAATTTCTTTTTGTGTACTGCATGCATGCTTCTTCTCTACAACCTAACTTTACTTTATCTTCTTTTTTGTTTGCATGCCTTCCTCAATTTGTGTTGACTTCAGAAGGTCAAGGGATATAGAGGGGGGAAAAGAGGGAGGACAGGAAGGGGATGAGCATGAGGAGATATTTCCTGAGGAGGAGGAGCAGGAGCTTGAGGAAAAAGTGAAGCAAGAACAAGTTAATGAAAAGAGGGAAGAGCAAGAGGTGACAGAAAACTTGGATAAGGAGGAAAGCAAAGAATCAGGAGATGATGAAAAGATCCATGATGATCAAACCGAGGAAGGTAAAGAGAAAAAACAGAGAAAAAAAGAGGATTTACAAAGGCGATTCTCACAAGATGATGTCAGGTAAAATATATTTCTGTTTGTAGATACAGTAGTTCCCTGTGGTCCCGTAGCTCTTTTTCAAATGCCTGGATCCTATTTGTTTTCCCATTTGTATGTTATTTGCCATAGTTTGTTGTTTATGTTCCCTGCAGCCCCCTTCACCTTCAACCATAATTCTTTAATAGTGAACAAATTTATCTCTTGATTTTAATGGAATGGTTCTGCAAACTGAATAATTAAACACCTTAACTTCACCCTTTAGGATGCAGGCAGCCACAGCCTTTTGTTCCTTTTGAACTGGTTTATAGTTTGCGTTTGACTGTATGACATAGTGGTGGGGAGCTAGCAGGTGAGCACTACAGTAGAACCACAGAGTTACGAACACCAAAGTTATGAACCGACCAGTCAACCACACACCTCATTTGGAATTGGAAGTACACAATCAGATAGCAGCAGAGACAAAAAAGTACAGTGCAGTACTGAGTTAAATGTAAACTACTAAACAAATAAAGGGAAAGTTTAAATTTTTTTTTTGACAAGGTAAGGAAACTGTTTCTGTGCTTGTTTCATTTAAATTAAAATGGTTAAAAGCAGCATTTTTCTTCTGCATAGTAAAATTTCAAAGCTCTATTAAATCAGTGTTCAGTTGTAACTTCTGAAAAACCAATCATAACGCTTTGTTCAGAGTTATGAACATTTCAGAGTCGATGGGAGTGCATTCGGGGATCGATCTATCAATCCCCAATAGATCGATCGCTACCCGCCAATCCGGCGGGTAGTCTGGACGTACCCTACGTTAGACATTTATTACACTACTGAAGTTAGATGAGCTCATTTCATGCAATACCCATAGGCTTAGTCAGGTCTGTGACATTTCTATGAGATATGCTTTTACCAATGCAGTTTCTATGTCAGCACACTCAGAGTTACACTATGGCTACAATGAAATAGTCTGGAATTGTGATATTAATATACATTTATTATATTTGGTGTGTTTTCCACTTAGTTTATAATGGGAAAATGCAATATTCCTTATCTGATTTACTCATTGATAAAACATTTGGATTTCTTGATTGGCTGAATGCTTCTGCCCCTCTTTTTGACATGTGACAATAGTGAAAAAAATCAGTCACTTTCTTTTAACACTGAACAAGGAACTCTTTTAGAATAAGAAAAGCAGTTTTATTGTTACGGCTACTCTCTCACACTGTCTCTCTGCTTCACTGCAGAGCTTCTGCCTAGGACCAACATTAGACCCTCTCCTGCCTTGCTTCCTGCTATTGATTTAAAGAAACAGTATCAATGTCAGTTTTTTGTTGTTGTTTTTTGCAATAGAAAAGTGTCCTCATGCAATAGGATGTGCAGCCATCTGTAAACTGCTCTGTTGTACATGATAGAGGGGATTTTTTTCTTTCTTATAACAATATTGCCAACTCTTGCTATTTTATCATGAGTAGTGGGATTTTAGAGGGTGTTGAAGCCCATCTCACAATGACATGGGAAGCTCCAGCCCCCAGTTCAGCCACAAGCCGTGTTAGTCTGTAACAGCAAAAACTCTGAGGAGCCCTTGTGGCACCTTAGAGACTAACAAATGTATTTGGGCATAAGCTTTCGTGGGCTAAAACCCACTTCATCAGACGCATGGAGTGGAAAATACAGAGGCAGGTATATCTTTTCATGTGCTGTGTATTTATACCTGCCTCTGTATTTTCCACTCCATGCATCTGATGAAGTGGGTTTTAGCCCACAAAAGCTTATGCCCAAATAAATTTGTTAGTCTCTAAGACGCCACAAGGACTCCTCGGTGTTTTTGCACATACAGGATGTTGCCTCTGCTTCTGAAACTGCCACCCCCAGCCAGGGAAAGGGGGAGAGGGGACCCTGTTGCAGTCCCCAGGGCTGGGAAAGGGGAATGAAGAACTCTAGCAGGAGCAGAGGTGAAGTAGGTGGGGACTGATGAGCAGATGTTCATGGATTCAGGAAAAGGGAGAACCCCTGGAGGCTCTGGGAGGGAAGAATAATTAAAACAAAAATGAATTATTTGCATCTATTTGGACAACTAATTATATATTTATGTAGTTATCAAAATTATAGACAGAAGAGTGAGTTACATTTTTTTTCAAATAATTTGAATGTGACTGAATTGATTATTTTACAAAATAATATTTAGGGATTATCAAAATATAATTACTGCACTGAAATATAGAAAGCTCTAACAGGTGGTTGATATAAAGATGTTCTTGCATGTAAAGATCTTTGCAGCTCACCAAAGTCTTCATTGAAAAATAGAATTGGAAAGCTTGATACATAAAGTGCTTTGTGATCCTTGGCTGTTCATAGTTCATTTTCCAGCTCCCTTTTATAGGCTTTGTACAGTATATTTCTAAATATGCACAAATTCGGTTTTTCTCTCATATTTTATCACACTTTTGTATACTTATCTATCCTAACATTGAGATACTATTTACAGAAGCATTACAATTACATTGAAATTTGAGTCTCTTGCTACTTAGGACTAGCCCAAATAAAGCAATGACTTAACTATTTTACATCTTTCCCATTCTAATTCTCTTAAATATGTCTGCGTACTTCCACCATACACCGACTCTCCATTTCAGAAGCCAGCGAGAGGCATGTGTATGTTAAAGATCGACTTTTCAACCTGAAATTTATTACAGACACATTGCCAGAGAGAGTAAAGGGGAGTTAAAAAGTCAAGAGACAGACTACAAAACATAGTTTGATTATGTTTTTTTTAAATCTCATGGTTTGTGGGGCCAGTCTTGTGATTTTTTTTGGATCTCTTGAGGGTCACTATACTGTTATAACCTCTGTGGCAGCCAGCTGATCCAGCATTCTTCCTTTTGCTCTTGATTTTATCTCGGTCGAGATTACAGAGATCCAGCACAGCATGGTTGGGGTGAATGCAAGACTGATGTATTCCCTGTTTATACAGGCGCTTACTTCCTACCTCTATGCCCCTTAGTGACTGCTCTAAACATTCACAAGTAGCACCACATTCCTTTCTGAAAAGTGAAGGGTGATACAACTTTTATCCAAACTTTACATTAAACAACAGTTAACAGGAATAAAATATCAAAGCAAAACAAGAATAAACTTCCCTATAATGGACAGAGTAGGCTGTCTGAACTTGTGTCAGGGATTTATTCTTCCCTTTTAAGACATTCTGTACAAGTCCTCTGACTTTTTTGAATTCTCAAGGTCCTGTGTAATCCTCCATGTTACAGGAGGCTGTCTTTTTCTTGCTGGCTATCTCCTTGCAGGGAGAGGAGCTGGAGGAACCACTAGCAGTTCTATGTAGGCAGGTGGGGTCTTCACAGGTTCAATCTCGGGGTAGTGATCAGTGTGTATCGGAAGTCTACCTGGTGAGGCGACAAGATGACACCGGTTCTGAAAGATGATTCCTACTAGCACTCTAAAAAGTAGAATCAAAGTGTCCTGGTACATCCCTGCATTGTCCCCTTTTCTTGAAAATCTTTCACCCAAACCTGATCTCCTGGATTCAGTACTATCAAGAATTTGACTCCATAGAGCCTGCCAAAGTCTCTGATGGATTTTATACTGATCTTCCTTCTTCTATAGTCTTGTGAAGTCAGGCCAGCAAGAGTCTAGTTGGTTTGGGACGGTTGGGATAGTGGACCTCAACTTTTTTCATATCAACAGTTCCATAGGGCATAGTCAATTTGCTAGAGGAGTTTTATTATCTTTACTGCACATTCTGTTTCACCATTATTTTGAGGGAACTGTGGTCTGGATGTGACATGAATGAAACAATAGGTATCTTCAAACCTCTTAAATCTCTCAAAGAAAACTGAGGACCAGGATCAGAGATGACTTGCCCTGGAATCCTAAAATGAGCAAAGAAGTGTTCTATCCTCTCCATGGCACTTGATGTCATTTTGAGAAACCTGGCAGCTTCAGTTAATCTTCAGAAATAATCAGTCATCAAAAAATAGAAAAGATCACTCCTGACTTTCTGTCATGGCCTGTCTGGAAGAGCAGATAGTAACAAGGGTTCTGATGGGTTGGTTCTCATGCAAGCACAAATATTGTATTTCTCAAAACTCTGATGTAGTTGTTTGCTGAGCTCAGGCCAGCAAGTAGACTTTTAAGCTCTCTCCCTGACTTTGGTAATCAGGGCCGGCTCCAGGCACCAGGCACCCAAGCTGGTGCTTGGGGCGGCACCTGGAGGGGGGCAGCGCGGTGCTCCAGCTGCCGGGGAGAGCGGGGCCACAGCCGGGCTCGCGGCCCTGCCCCCGGCGCTCTGGCCGCCGGGGGGAGAGCGGAGCCCCCGCCGGGGGGAGAGCGGAGCCCCCGCCGGGGCTCGCCGCCCTCGCCCCGGGGCTCCGGCCGCCCTTCCCCCCGGCGCCCTCCCCCCGGCGCCCTCCCCCCGGCCGCCGGGGGGAGAGCGGAGCCCCCGCCGGGGCTCCGGCTGCCCCCCCCCCGGCTCCGGCCGGAGGCTTTTTTGCCTGGGGCGGCAAAAAAGCCAGAGCCAGCCCTGTTGGTAATGCCTTGGTGCCACTCATGCAGTCTGTCAAGGATTTCCTATTGCATTGATGTAGGTATAACCTACCTGGATTCCTTCAACAACAGATTTTCATTTATGGTAAGATTCCCAGAAACCACCCAATATGGTTTCATAGAGGTTTCTAACCTGGTCTTTTTTGTCACAGAATCAAAGGGTTAGAAGGGACTGCAAGGGTCATCTAGTGTAACCCCTGGCCAAGATGCAGTATTTTTTGTATCTAAACCATCCAAGATAGATGGCCATCCAGCCTGCTTTTAAAAACTCCAGTGAAGGAGCTTCCACAACCTCCCTAGGCAGTCTGTTCCATTTCCCTACTGTTCTTACAGTTAGGAAGGTTTTTTTCCTGAGATTTATTCTAAATCTGCTATTCTGTAATTTGAACCCATTGCCTCTTATCCTGCCCTGTGTGGCAAGAGAGAAGAACATTCTCCATTTTTTATGGAAGCCTTTCAAGAATTTAAAAACTGCTATCATGTCTCCCCTTAATCTCCTCTTTTCGAAACTAAACATACCCAGTTCCTTCAGCCTTTGATCACCTTTGTCGCTCACCTCTGGATCCTTTCCAGTTTCTCTACATCCTTTCTATACATTGGTGACCAAAATTGAACACAGGACTCCAGCTGAGGCCTAGCCAGCGCCAAGTAAAGCAATACTATCACCTCTCATGACTTGCATGCTATGCCTCTATTAACGCAACCTAAAATTGCATTTGCTTTTTTTGCAACAGCATTGCATTATTGACTCACGTTGACATTGTGATCCGCCACAACTCCCAGTTCCTTCTCAGCAGTGCTGCTGCCAAGCCAGTTATCCCCCATTCCGTATTTGTGCATTTGGTTTTCCTTCTGTAAGTGTAACACCTTACATTTGTCTTTGTTGAATTTCATTTTATTGTCTAAAGCCCAGTTTTCCAATTTATCAAGATCCCTTTGAATTTTAGCTGTATTGGCAAGCACCTCCCCCAGCTTTGTGTCATCTGCATTTACCAGCCTTCTTTGAAGTGAGTCATGATTTGAGTCAGTAATTCATCTTCCTCTTGCATTTTTTTTCAGTTCCTCTAGATTTTCTGTGATTGGTAGGTAGTAAGTACTGCATCTACACAACTTCTGTGAGACGCTCCTCCTGTTTACACTCTGACTATGGTATGCTTGGTAATGGGGCCCTGGAGAGAGTATCAGCTGTGGCGAGATTCTTCCCAGGTACATGAGGTACAATCGAAAACTGAAACCTCATGAGTCTCATTCAAAAACATTGTATCCTAGGTGGTAATTCATCTAGGTTTTTAGAACCTAGAAGTGTGACTAGCAGTTTGTGATCAGTTCCGTATGACATTTTATTCCACTGGAGAATCTCTAAAATGTTCACAAATCTATGCAGTGGCTAGAACTTCTTTTTCTATTTGTTTGTAACACTGCTGTGTGCTGGTGAGTGCTTGTGAGACATATGCTACTGGGCACTACAGTGAAGGTGATTATTCCTGAAGATGGACTTCCTTTATTTCATAGGATGAGGCATCAGCTGAAACGGTGGTGGTTTATTAGGCTTATATATGGCCAAAACTGGTGGAGTGCTCATATCTTGATATATTTCTCTGAATGACTGGCTATGTGTAGTTATCCAATACCAGGAATTTTGTGGACAAAAGAGATCTCATTATGGCTTTGACTTTGACTCTGCCAGGTGAGATAGGAATTTTCCCTCATGTGTCACAGTGCCCATGAACTGATGTATTTCACTGCCACTCTGTGGCTCCTTCATCTAGGTAATCACTTGTACTTTCTTTGGATCTAGTCTGCCCCTTGGTCCACCAATGATTTGGCCTAGAAACTTGATTCTGTCTTTGAGAATTCACACTTGTTAAATTTTGGCTTGCTTTCTCCAGTTTTTCCAGGACTGCAATGAGATGTTGGTCGTGTTGGGTTTGTGTTGATCCATAGCTGAGGATACCATTCGTTTGGCTGAGAACCCCTTCCAAACTCTTTGGGAGCTGTGACATTTTCCTCTTGAAGTGTTCGGGGGCAGATGGCATGCCAAATGGTAGCCTATTGAAACAAAACTTTCCAGAATTGAGCAAAATGGAAGTCAGGATAGATCCTTGAGAGACACTACAAATCAAATCCCTCATTGTAGATATTTTCTGGTGACATGTTGTGGTGCTTCTATTTCTCAGATAGGAACCTTTTTTATTTTTATAAATTTAAATCCCTCAATAAATAAGGCCGCAATTCTATAAACACTTGCATATGTGCTTACCTTTGTGCACAAAAGTAGTCTCACTGAAGTGTTTGCAGGATTGGGGTTTTAATATCAACACTTTATCATCATTGCATGGTAACTTGAACCACCCAAGAGATGTTTCTGACACACCAGCAATATTTGCTAGTCCCAAAGCAACACTCCATGTTAAGTCATATCAAAAGCTGCTTGAGAGGTCTAACGTAACCAAACTAGCCAATTGGCTCTAATTCAAAAACAGCAGGAAATCATTTGAGACTCTGGCTATTATCGTCTCAGCCCTTAAGAAAGGTTGGAACGTAGACTGGAGTCTACCAAGGATGTTATTGGTACACAAGTGCACCTTTGATTCAATCACCTTTCCAAAAAAGGGAATTTGGAGACCAAGTGACTGTTAGCAAACATGTCATCATTAAGGCTATGATTTAGTCATGGGTAATTTTAGTAAAAATCATGAACAGGTCACGGGCAATAAAAATTCACGGCGTGACCTGTCCATGACTTATACTATAAATACCCCTGACTAAATCTGGGGGCGAGGTGCTGCTGCAGGGGGATGTTGCTGGGGGGGCACCCCGGGGGGGCATTTCTTGGAGGAGGTGATGCTGAGGGAAACCAGGGGGCCGCTGCTCAGGAGGAAGAGGACCACCTGAGCAGCGGCCAGTATGGCTGTCCCCAGGGCCACCTGAGCGCTGGCCCCAGAGCCAGCTACTTGGGTGGCCCTGGAGTCACCCACACTGGCTGCTGCAGAAGTCACAATGGTTACGGAAAGTCACGGAGCCCTAGTCATCATCAAAAATTGGTTTCTTGAGAAGCTGTCACACCTCCAGATTTTAGAATGTTAGAGACCCCTCCCCCCACACCTAAGCAAAGCGCTCATAATACTCATGAATAATGGCAACACAGACTACTTGCTATGAGCAACTAAGACGTACAAAATTGAAAACTGCAGGAGGTGGGCCTCAGAAGTCAAAATCTTATGGGGACCCTGATCGGACACAAACTCAGACTGCTATGGAGAAAGGTGGGAGTATAGGATGGCTAATCGTGGTCCATGCCTGCTGAAAAGAGCAGGTTTCTCCCAGAGAACTGCAGTTAGCCCCCGCAGCTTTAGAGAAGTGAAAGTCAATTAATCTTCCTGGGAGAAATAGTTCTGGAGTCAATTTTTGCCTGGATTAAGCCTTATGACACTAAAAATTGGCACCTGCTTGATGTATAGCAAAATCACAGCATATATCAAACTTTTAAAATAATTTTTCTAGGATTCCCTTATTTGACAGTATTCTGTATCCATGCTGCTGTGTCCTTTTGTTTGTATCAAAAACATATTGTTTCTAATTCTAACTCATTTTAAAGTCCCTTATAAATAATACTCTGAGAATAAAGTAACTGGAAGAATCCTTGTGTAAGGCCAACAGACCCCGGTCATTGGCGGGTGGGATCAAACCTGGGATCTCTGGAGCTTAGCACATGAGTCTCTACTGCATGAGCTAAAAGCCAACTGCCTGTTAGCTAAGGCTGTAGAGTAGACTCACTAATTGCACGCTCTCTTGCTCTCTCGCTAAGTGGTCTCAGTGCCACTAGCTGGGTCAGAACACCACACCCACGAGGTGTGTGGGTGACATTTAGACAATGATTAACTACTTGTGAGAGTTCATGGCCACCACTGCAGTAAATCTGCATCAAACTGTCCTTAACCTAAGTCCTTTATTGGAACCACATTAAACATCAGTCCAAAATGTTTTTAAGGTTTGTATTGATTCAGATAATCACCCACCCTTTTTATGTCTTCCCTTTGCCCGCTTTGGCCTCTCCTTTATAGGGAACTCCAAGTATGTTCCTCTCCCTCCTAATTTTGCTCCCACTTACACCAGTCCAACCACAAATTCACTGGATTGCCCAGCAGTAATTGAGAATAGAATCTGACCAGAATTTCAGAATAGTACACAGATTCCCTTTAGATTTCCTTTGCATAATAACTTTAGCATTTCAGTTTTTCTAGTGAGGCTTTCACCTTGGCTGCAGCTATTGTTTGTTAGAGACAGTGTTTGTAGGGCTGTATGAACAGGTGTATGTTAGCTTTCAGTTATTTTGGCATTCTGCTTTCACTCCTGGCCAGAACTATAAACCATAGTTACCCAAGAATAACAATAATAAAAATATATTCCTTAGGTTTAAAAAGTTATCTATTTTTAAAAAAAATTTCAAGAGACTTCATTGTGAGTTCAAAGTGAAGCTGTGAATTGGTCCTTACTACGTGTTTGCCTGAGGTTAGTTTTAATTCTAATTCTGAAGTGAACTCTTGAAACGTTTACCTTCAAACATCTCTTTATTCAATAGCTTCTAGTTTAAAACTTTATTTGGACTTCATAGTTAATTAAACAATTCAGTCCTCATGTTATGAAAGGATAATACTTTTTGTGTCTGATTGGAAGTTTAGTGTATTGTTTGTTGAACTGTTTGTAGTGTTGCTCCAGTGAATCATAGTTCAGTTTGTCATGCCAGCTTTGTCATGCATAACACTAGCTCTAGTAGAGAATGCTCCCTCCTACACTAATTATTTTTGTCTCAAAGCAATGACATTTCTCTGAAAAATGAGCAACTTAGATCCACCGTCATCTCTTGTAGAACCACATTCTTCAGTTCCTTTACTGAACTGCTATATGTTCTTTGAAGGTTTGTGGATTTGATTGAAATTCTGCAAATATATCCTGCCTGGCAATGTACAATATGACTGTGAAAGAACTTGGCAAGATTTCATAGGCCCAAATCCAAAGAAAGTAAGAAACTATATTAATAAAATTGTTGTTAGTGTGAAGGGTGCGCATAATTATTTATGGTTTGTATTATGGTAGATCCTATCAGGGTCAATACTTCCTGCTAGGTGCTGTCCAAATACACAGTAAAATGTCAGGGTCTGTTGTATACTTTAAGACTCTCTTCCTAATGGGCTGTTTTGGTGCTTCATAGCATGCTATCCACCAGTGATCAGCTACAAATTGCTAAACTATTGACCATGGGAATTTTGGCTGTGAGACCTCTTGCACATGTCCATTTGTGTCCCCACCCCATCCATCTCCTAATCTGCCACAACATTGTCTACCAGAACCGCAGAGAGATATTACATCCAGACCTGCAGTCGTGACATCTTACAGTGTGGATGTTGGCTCGTTGAGCACCATTGGCATACTGTTTTTGGAAGGCTCAAGAAATTCTCATCCAATAAAGGAAGTTGTCTAATAGGAAGACTACTCCTCCAAATAAAAACAGTTCTCTATACGGATAGCTCAGCATAATCTGGGCCCAGTTGAGGCTCCAATACCATAGATCCTCAACTTCATGCTGCACTTAAAACAGGCTGGATTGATTGTTTATTTTGCTCAAAGTCCATCTTACAGCAATAACGGTATGTCATGCTCTGATATGGTCATACTCATTCTTTCAATGTCTAATGGTATCAAGATTCCTCAAGGACTTCCTGCATACTTACACACCTGTTAGAGACCTGACTTCTGTATGGGATCGCAACATCCTCCTCCTCAAAACTCATGGAGCCTCTGTTCAAGATGCTATTGGATTGTTTGATACATCACTTTACCCTTAATACAGTCTGTCTGGTGGCTATCAGCTTGGTGCAAATTTCCAAGCCCTCGTGGCCAGACCTCCATATTCATGCTTTCACAAGGACAAGGTGGTTCTGAAACTGCACCTTAAGTTCATCGCTACGTTAGTCCAGTGTTTCACCTGAATCAGTTGATTAATCTTTCAGTATTCTTTCCAAAACCACATTCAACACTAGTAGGGGAGAGGTTGGATGTTTCCAGAGCCTAGCTCTAATACCTGGATAGGACCAAATCCTTCAAATTGTCTCCTCGTTTTTTTGTGGCTGTATCCAGCTCATTGAAAAGCCAACTTGTCTGATCATAGAGACTTTCTAAGTGGATCAAGTAATGTATTAGTTCAGCTGGTGAGCCACTCCCTCCAAACATCACAGCACACTCCCCCAAAGTACGTACAGCAAGTTCAGTCTGCTTCAGAAATGTGCCAGTATCTGAGCTCTCTAAAGCAGCAATGTGGAACAACCCTCTGTACTATGCTCCTCAAGTATTACGCCCTTGACGTGGTGGCTAGATCTGATGCCAAGTTTGAGAGAGTAGTATTCCAATCATTATTGGACTGATGTAGCTGGTACTGCTCATTCCCTCTGTCCAGAGGAAATACTGTTTGTCAGTCACCTACAATGGGCTCCACACTGAGGCATGAAGAAAAGAGAATGGCTACCCTAGAGTAGCTGTGTATTTCTTCAGATGTTGCCGTCAATGTGGATCCCATGACCTGCCCTCCATCCCCACTTTTCAGAGTTCTCAGCAACTCAGGCTGTGTCTATACTGCCACTTTCAGTGCTAAAATTTTAGTCATTCAGGGGTGTGAAAAAACACACACCCTGACCGACAAGTTTTAGCGCTGAAAAGCGCCACTATAGACAGCGCTTTATCGCCAGGAGCCGCACTCCCAGCGATAAAGCTACCACCGCTCGTTCGGGGTGGTTATTTTTTATTGCCAGGAGAGCCCTCCCCCGGCGATAAAGCATTTCTACTCAACCCACGTCACAGCGCTGCCACATGGACAGTGTAGACATACCCTCACACTTTGAATTGTGAAGCAATTGAAGTAGGGAGGTGACCACCCCACCTTTTATGCCCTCGTATGGGTGCACAGAAAGGCATGAAGCACCTGTGTAGCCTTGATGGACATAGCTATTCAAAGGACTCCAATCTTGCATCTATGATTCAAATGCAAACCTATAGTGGGATCCACACTGACTACAACATCTTGAAGAACCACAGTTACTGTAGTGCAAGTATCTGTTCTTTAGAGTGTATATCAGATATTAAATAATCTAATTCCAGTAGCCATTGCCATCTGATTCTTGCATAATTTAATTAACAAATTGTTTAGCTTCTGGTGTGTTTGCTAATTAGGAGACCGTTTCCTTATAGCTAATGTGTTTACTCAAGTAAAGATGATAAATTGTGGCTTCTCTTACCCTGAGGCTGTACATGATTTTTCTGATAGACTCATAAAAGTGTAGGACTGGAAGGGGCCTCAGATAGGTCATCTAGTTCAGTCCCCTGCACTGAGACAGGAGTAAATATTATCTAGACCATCTCTGACAGGTGTTTGTCTAAACTTTTCTTAAAAACCTCCAGTGATGGAGATTCCACGACCTCCCTAGGTAATTTGTTCCAGTGCTTAATTACCCCGACAGAAAGTTTTTCCTAATGGCTATCCTAGATGTCCTTTGAAGCAGTAAAAGCTTCCCATTACTTCCTGTCCTGTCCTCAATAGCTAAGGAGAACAATTTATCACCCTCATCTTTATAACAACCTTTTACATACTTGAAGACTGTTGTCATATCCCCCCTCACTCTTCTCTTCTCCGGATTAAACAAACCCATTTTTTTCAATCTTTCCTCATAGGTCATGTTTTCTAGAACTTTGATCAATTTTGTTGCTCTCCTCTGGACTTTCTCCAATTTGTCCACATCTTTTCCAAAGTCTGATGCCCAAAAGTGCTACAGTAGATGCCTTATCAGTGCTGAGTAGAGTGGAAGAATTACTTCTTGTGTCTTGTGTACAACACCCCTGCTAATACATCACTGAATGATGTTCACATTTTGTGCAACATTATTACATTTTTGACTCATATTTAGTGTGATCCACTATAACCCCCAGATTCTTTTCTGCAGAACTCCTTCCTAGGCAGTCATTTCCCATTTTGTATTTGCGCAATTGGTTATTCCCAAGTGAGGTACTTTGCATTTGTTCTTACTGAATGTCATCCTATTCATTTCCAGCCATATCTCCAGTTTGTCAAGGTAAATTTGAATTCTAATCCTGTCCTCCAAAGCGCTTTCAACCCGTCCCAGCTTGGTATCATCCTCAGACTTTACAAGTGTACTCTCTTTGCCATTATCCAAATTATTTATGAAGATATTGAAGAGAAGCATACCCAGGACAGGTCCCTGCAGCACCCTATTCGGTATGCCCTTCCAGCTTGATTGTGAACCATTGATACAGTTTTCCAACCAGTTGTGCACCCACCTTATAGTAGGTTCGTCTAGGCTATTTTTCTGCAGTTTGTTTATGAGAAGGTCATGGGAGACAGTATCTTTTTTTCTACAAGATTTCGCTCACTTTTCTGGCTTGATTTAAAGTTCTGTCTCTGGCAGTTTTAGCTCTGGGACACAAGGTAGATTCAGGATGTGATTGATCAGCTCACTACATTCTCTTCATTTCAAAATTAACTTTCCAATTCTTCCAATTCTTCTATCAAGTCCTAAGCAACCTTGCAGCTTAGTTGTGTTCTGCGATTTAATAAGCATTGTAAGAATTGAAAACAAAAAGCATTCCTCTCTGACTTTCCACTGTCAATATTGTAGACTCCAATTCACCCTGGATATTCTTGCTAGTCTACGACGACAATATTGGGGGGTCGTCAGGGCTTGATGTCGATCCAGGAGACGATGGGCCAGCCTTCTGATGAGAAGGAATTCGAAGCCAGCCAATGTTGGCTTAACAGTTTTAGGAACCACTTCAACCTCAAAAACATGCAGACTACTGGTGAAGCTGCATCTGCCGATGAAGAGGCAGCAAAAGCCTACCCCGAACAATTAAAGAAAATCATAGCAGAAAAGGGCTATCTTCTGGAACAAGTTTTTAATGCTGACGAGACTGGGCTCTTCTGGAAAAAAAATGCCCAACCGCACTTACATTTTGAAATCAGAAAGACAAGCCCCTGGCTTCAAAGCAGCTAAAGACTGTGTGACTGTGTTGTTTTGTGGCAATGCAGCTGGGCATTTAATAAAGGCAGGCTAGCTCTACAGGGCTGCAAATCCCCGTACCCCAAAAGGCATTTAAACATGTGCTTAACTTTCACTTCAAATTTAAACCTGTGCCTAAGTGCATTTTTAATAGGGATGCTTTCAGGGCCTTAATGTGCAGGCTTGTAGAAGGCCCATTGTCCTTTTTAAAGGTGGAAACTTCATTGTTAACACACTACAGTAGAGTTGTGGGGATTAGGTTCTAAAGTCAGCGTGTAAGGCGAAAATCGCATATAGTCAAAAATCTCCTGCCTGTGTTCTAGCAATCAAATAAAAAGGTTTGGGGGACGGCAGTATTATTTCTGGATTGGTTCCACAAGTGTTTCATTCCAGAGGTCAAGCAGTACCTCGAAGAGAAAGGACTTGACTTTAAAGTGTTGCTGATCGTAGTCAATGCTCCTGGCCACCCTGAGGCACTCCGGTAGGCACATAACAACGATGAAGTCGTCTTTCTCCCCCCCAATACCACCTCCATCCTCCACCCTCTCGAACAAGGCATGATTCGCTGTTTCAAGGCCATGTACACAAGGTTTATATTCTCACAGATACGTAGCGCTATGGATGCTGATCCCAATCTTAATTTGATGAAGTGTTGGAAGTCCTTCAACATTGCCGATTGCATCACTTATATTCAACAGGCAATAGATGCAATCAAGTGATGCAATTGGCAATGTTGAAGGACTTCCAACACTCCATCACATTAAGATTGGGCTCAGCACAGATACATATGTGATAACACTGTAATGAGGGATCTCATGGGGCCTGACTACATGGAACTTTACTGCCCAGCAAGCCAGGGTATGAATCTACAGCGCAGTAGCTTGCCATGCAGTAACATCACTGCACACCCAGCTAGCACGGGTATAAATAGTAGTGAGTTATTGGCTAAGCGAGTTGGGTAAAGAGCCCTACACCCCTGAACCCTAGGGTATATACATAGACAGCTCTTTAAATGCTCAAGCAGTGCCTCTGGCAGCAGAGAGCTGCTATAGACTTTGCTTGCCGCCTCCCCCCTGCCAGAGCCTTTCCTCGCTGCAGTGAGAGGCTCTGGCAGTAGGGAGCTGCTGGAGCATATCGCTGCTGCCTGTCCCCCACTGGAGCCTTTCACTGTCGCATGGAGCTACCCACCACAGTGAGGTTGGACCCAGTCTGCCTTTCACTGTGGCATGTAGATACATGTACCTTCCAGGCCACCGCAGATGTAGGCAAGTATAGATGAAGTCTAAAAGTCCCAGAGTGCACTTTGTGTGTTGCCTATTGTTTCTATTTTTATACACACATGCTTTACCTGAATAATACTAAGAGAGTAAATTGAAGTCACCTATTTATTCACTGATGAATTTCTCTTTAAAGAAATAGAAAAATATTGCGTGTTGAGAGCATTCTTTTAAACAATCATACTAATTAAGTGCTCAGTTGTTTTCAATCAACCTACTAATTATAAGTTCAATTAAATAAATCTAATAATTATGGTTTCAAGGGTAGCTGTTAGAAGTTTACATCCATTGTATAAATAGTTAAGAATGAGTCAATACAACATTTTTTGGCCAAATGAGGACTCTGGGGACCAAGTCATTATACTTTCACATTGTAATGTCTCTCTCTGATGTGAATTGACAGATGAATACATGTATTAGCCTGAAGCACAGTTTCCATGGAAATGTTACTTTCTACCTCATAGTTGTCCCAAAAATGCTGTTATTGTTCAATTTCTTCAGCAAATCAATGTAATGAAAGCATCTTTGAATATAAAATATCTATTAAGATTTAAATTCCATTCTCAGTTGTAAAAAGCTGTGTAAGAAAATCTTGAGGGGTCTGCTGACCTCATAAGAGACAACTATGATGAAATATCTTTCTGCATCAATTCAGAAATCATTTCCCCCCTAAAACATCATAGTATATTAGTTCATTACAATATCCATTCTATGGCAAAGTGAAATGTTAGAGTTATAAATAAGCCTACGTTTTAGTCATGGGTATTTTTAGTAAAAGTCATGGATAGGTCACAGGGCTGCCCAGGGGCCCCGCGGGTGCTGAGGGAGGGCAGCCCAGGTGATTGAGGGGGGCCAGGCCGCGGCGCGCGGCCTGGGACCCCCCCTGGTGCTGGTGGGGGTGTGGATGGCGGTGCGTGGCCTGGGACCCCGGCTGGTGCTGGGGGCAGGAGGTTGGCGGAGCCAGTAGGCTCCTCCCCAGCAGCCGAGTTTGGGTGTGGGAGGGGGCAGGAGACTGGGGCATGGAACGGGGTGAGAGCTCTGGGTGGTGCTTACTAGGGGGGCTCCCCAGAAGTGGCAACGTCCCCCTCGCTCAGCTGCTACACGGAGCCGTGGCCAGACAGCTCTGCGCGCTGCCTCTGCCTCCAGGCACTGCCCCTGCAGTTCCCGTTGGCCTCCTCCCAGTCAATGGGAGTTGCGGGGGTGGTGCCCTGGGCGGAAGCAGCGTGCAGAGCTGCCTGGCCTCGCCTCTACCTATCAGCTGAGTGAGGGGGAGGTCACCACTTCCGGAAAGCACCCCAGGTAAGCACCACCCAGAGCCCTCACCCCATCCCGTGCTCCAACCCCCTGCCGCCTCCCACACCAAAACTCTTCTGCTGGGTGGGGGAGACTGCCCCAGCAGCGGCCGGTGCGCCTGGCACAGGGGCTACCTGAGCTGCCCCTGAGCCAGGCCCACCAGCTGCTGCAAAAGTCACGGAGGTCACAGAAAGTGACGGAATCTATGACTTCCGTGACCTCCATGACAAACTCACAGCCTTAGTTATAAATGCTTCATTTCAATAAAGAATCATTCATTAAAGAAGTGAGAAAAAACACAAGGAGGTATTAATATTGGCATTTTTACTGGAGAAAAGCAAATGACTTCAATGTAAATCAGATTCTAATATTTACATCTTTAGTATAAAGACAAGAAAATATTGCTGGCCCAAATTTATTTTGCAAATTAATCGCAATTCAGGCGTTAAAAAATAAAAATAAACAGTAACAAAATTCTACAAGATATCCAATAAGTGAGATACAATTATTTAGATTATATCACTAGATAAAGAATTATAATCTAGATCTAACTTTTGATTCTCTAAAAACTATTTATATTAACAATATTGTAAATATAAAAAAGAGGCAATGTTTGGTCATAAAGTTTTTATTAAAGCGTATTTCACAAGTAAATTATAAACAGTAAAATATTTGATTTACACACATCAATTGTTGGCTTTCAGTTACACTGTGGAACACAAGTGATAACATTTTTTTACTTTTACTTAGTAAAAGAAAATTAAATTAGATACTTATGTAAGTAACTTGCCACTGATTATGCAGTTACTGAACTTCAAAATTCCATTTTCTCGGTTATGGCTCTGTAAGCTATGTGGAGTCCACTATGTTGTTTCCTGCAACAGATATTCTTGATTCAGGACCAGATTCCGATAAATACTTTTAGTCACCTTTAGTAGCACTGTACTCAAAAAGTAGTCACAATGACCTCAGAGGAACTACCCAAGGGGCAAGGTACTATTTCACGTGAGTCAGGTGTCCACAATCTGTCTCCAACCATTAAGTCGGCAATATTCAGAATCTGGACTTTAGCAACGTCATCATGAATTACACAGAGAAAGAAATCGCATAACTAACACATACCCTTATATGTAGACTTGGCAGAATTAAATTTTTATTTTTTATAATTTTGACAGACAATATCAATATTTATTTGTAAGCATTTTTATTATTTTTATTTTAAATGTTCACAGTTGCTCAAAATTATGGGGTTTAAGCATTTTTATTGTACTTGATTTACATTTTCATAGTTGTTATTGGGGGGTCTGACAATGGGGAAGAGTCAGACAATTATTTACTGACAGCAGACATTGAGATTCAAAAAGTTAAAGCTTTATAACCATTAAAACAGAAATTGTCAACCTCACATGTCAAAATATACAAAGTAAATATCCTTAAATTAAATTTTAATAAATCCTCACACCGCATTTTTCTCACTTTGCCTATCTGTAAATTTCTGTTATCATCAATGGAAATATTTTTTCATTGGTTTATCTGTGCATGGTGAAATTGATGCTTACCAATAAATCTCTAATCCTTCCAACCTTACTTATATGGGAGGTGGCTTGTGACATAAGACTGACCCATACTGTTAGGGAATGCATATTCTAACACATGAGAAGGGACATGCAGGTAGTGATTGACTAAAACCAGTATTTCAGCAGATTAAAAGGACATATATATATATTGGGTTTATTTCAAAAAGAGTTTAGCAAAAAGGCATTTGTAGGCTTTGGAATATGATATTTGCAAATCATTGTATTGATCTGTCACAGGATGGGTTACCCATTTAAGGGAATTGGGCTCAGCTTCCTGTGTGCCTTTTTAGCTGCTTCCACCAATTGATGGGCTTTGAAGAGGTTCGCTCAGCTCATTTTCGGGGTAAGAGAGACCTCTGAGGAGGGAGAGCATGGTGTCATGATTGCAGGAGCTGGAGAATCAGAGAGGACTGGGGAAGGGTCTCTCTATACCAGCTAGACACAAAGGCCTGACTTGAGCTACCAACAGCGATGAGCCTTATGATGAAGAGGCTTGAAGAAAGGCCAGGCAGCAGGACCTGGGTTACAGGAAATAATTGTTCAGTCTAGCAAGTGTATGAATGAACTGTAGAGCTGGAGAAAGACTTGTTTTGATTTAAGTTGATATTGGAAATGTAATGTTATTTGAATAAACCAGATGTGGAAGAAGGGGTATTGTTCGACTAGCAAGAATCTGGGTGCAGTTTTTGAGAACCCTGAGAAGGGAAAGAGAGTGGCAGGGTATGATGCTGGATCAGGTACAATCCTAATACAATCTGTATTTATGGAAGGATTGTGGTACAGCAAGTGATGATTTCTTTAACAAGATGTACACATGCCCCACGCAGTCAGAGACATTTGTCTGGAAAATAAATACATAGAATGTTTCTCATTTGTTTTTGTCCCACATCAAAAGGCATCACTCACTTTGATGTTCAGTTGTATTTATGCATTTTTGTCTTGTTCATTCCTTGCCAATTAAGCTTGTTGTTTTGGAAGCTTGTATGATTTAGTGCTTTTTCTTAGTTTGCCCTTTAGTCCACTGGCTACTGGATTGTGTGCATACAGAGTGAGTGGGCAGTACTTCCCTGTTCTACGACGTATGATGCCCACGGAAATCTCAATGAGCTTGTCATGTAGTTGGGACTATATAACTAATTTGTATAGCAGCAAAATGTTTCTGTGGACTTAACACATTCCATTCCTTCAATACAATTCTGGTTGGTTTGTCACATATTGAAAGTTTCAAGTGGCATTATCAAGCATAAGGAGACACATAATCTCAATGTTTCACTGGCATAAAGGAAAGGTTTTTGACATAAATTTGGCATTTGCAGTACTATCCAGCCTGCATATGTACAACAATTTCTGCCTGGAACCTATTTCCTAAGGCAAGAATCTGGCTAGCTAGTGAGGACACCATCTGATCTTAAGAAATGGGCAGAAAAGTAGCAGTCAAAAGGCAAAGTACGTTCTTCAAATATGGGTGAAGAGGAAATATTTCCCAGTTGAGAACATTGAAACAGATGAGGATTCTGAGCTTTGGTGACTGTGCTAAAGGACAGTGTGCCATCAGCCTTCAGTGAGTTTGAATAACTCTAAAATAAGTAACTTCTGCAGGCACGCAAGGTGCCTGTGAGGCACTAATGAATCAGTCAGAGACAGGGAGAGTCGGAATGAAGTTTCTGCCTGATTTCTCTGTTTAAGGTACAAAAAAAATGAGCTAAAATAAATTTCCGCAAGGAAACCACCAGCAGTTCCCCATTGCTACATTTCTGTGGTAGCTCCAACTCTCCACAGGCCCCAGAAATTGCTATGCTTTTGACTCCCAATGGAGCCCCTCTTACATGGTACAATAGCTCCTAGGACCACTGCAGCACACTAAGGTGCTTCTGCAACTATGTAGCAGGCATGATGTCCTCTGTAGCTGGTCCCTTTTGCCCTATGAAACCTTCACTGTCCCCCGAGGAGGAGAGACCAGATTGATTGATTGATTGTATTAGATGCTTTTGTGCTTTCTGACACGAGACAACCCAGTCTTTCCACCTCCGTCTGGCTACTGCCAAGTTTCTTGCTATGACATAGCCTGTTACCATGACAGCAGCATCTT
Organism: Terrapene triunguis; assembly: GCF_002925995.2. Taxonomy (NCBI): domain Eukaryota; kingdom Metazoa; phylum Chordata; order Testudines; family Emydidae; genus Terrapene; species Terrapene triunguis. The sequence goes on from NW_020664409.1 coordinate 80,738,334, forward strand.
TCTCAGAGGTTTTCTTATATGTCATCTGTTATCCTCCTCTCTTCTGTCTTCAGCCCCTGGTAGTATCCAATCAAAGGATTGTCTAGGAATAGTTTTTTGACATCATACCACTTTTGATATCCAAACCACTTCAGCCTTCTTTCTCCAATAATTGTCTCTACAGTCTGCTGGACAGTCCTTTGTAACATATCAGCATTGGTTACTTTATCCTATCACCAAGTATTCTTCACAAGCATCTCTGATAGAATGCATTAAATTTTGTATGTGGGTTTCTAGCACTTGCTAAGTTTCAGAACAATGTAACAATGTGGGGATCACAATGGCATTGTATAACTATATCCTGCTTCTTGGGTGAATCTCCTTATTTTTCCAGATATTTGCCAGTTTTGAAAAGGAACTACTTGTCTTCCCAATTTTTGCTTCCATCTCCTTATGGAGTTAGCCATCAGCACTAAATTCTGCTTCCACAATATACAAACTAGTTAACCATGCTGTATTCTTCATTATCGATCACATATACATTATCATTGCTGACTCCTCTTTCAGTGTTTGTGATTTTTGCTGTCTTTCAGCTGATTCTTAATCTTACTTTGGCGGCCTCGCATTTGACATTGATTAATGGCCTTTTTCCTAACATCATCATCTGTGTCCAACAGAACAGTGTCATCTGCAAAGTAGAGATCTTGAAGTTTTCATCTACTCCACGTAATTCCTGTATCTTCCTTTGATGTTGATTTTTGCATTATGTAATCTATCACAATGCAGAAGAGGAGAGGTGATAAGTTGCATCACTGTCTTATTCCAGAGACAATATCAAGCCAGTTGGTCTCTGCACTTTCTGTCTTTATACAGCATTTTGAACCTTCATACAGCATCTTAGCCACTGCCACTATCTTTCTAAGAAGTCCATATTGTCACAAGATCTTCCCTAGCAATTCTCTATGAATACAGTTGAAAGCTTTGGTGAAATCTAGATGGTTCAAGACTGATCTTCTTTGGTAAGCAAACCCTTTCACAATCAGTCATTCCAGGTGTTGTGATTCCCTCTGAGACCATTTCCACTCAGCTTATCCAGAACATCTTGTCCAGTTCCGGAGAACACTTTATCCAGTTTTATGAGATAAAAAAATTCAGTTCAACTCCTGCTCATAAGCAAGTTATTTTATTATACAGCTCTATGCCCATGTTATACAGGCTTAGACGCAGGGGGGTTAAGTACAAAGTGAAACCATAATTCCAAATCATGTCACACAATACACAGTTTATATATATTTTTCCTAGCTACTAACATGTATACATCTTATATCTAATTGGTTGGAATATTGTATGGATCATGTAAGGCCCAATCGCTTATGTCCTCACCTTACCTACATTTCAAGCTTATCAGTTCAGGGTGTTCCTACCAGGGGCGGCTCTTCTGGCCGAATTGCCGCCGAAGAATGAAGCGGCGGCAGTAGAAGTGCCGATCGCAACTTTTTTTTTTTTTTTTCCCACTGCTTGGGGCGGCAAAAACGCTGGAGCCAGCCCTGGTTCCTACTTATCTCAACTAGCTCAAAAACACTGTCTCCATCACACAATCTGTCACACCCTTGTTTACAGTTTAATTTAGCACTCAAATCAAGTCATATGCAAGTTTACTCATGCCCAGCAAAATCTATGCCTACATCAGGGTAAAGATGTGATCTATACACAGTCTTTTTTAATCTAAAGCCTGCTTGCTCAGTACACAGTTTTTCATCTATGAACAGTTTGATTGTGTTCAATAGTACACTACAGAACACTAAATTTCCTTCTTGGGCAGATACGAGGCAGTGACCTGTCTAAAATGGAAGACACCATGACTGAAGCAGAAAAATGAAGCAGAGCTTAGTCCTGCCTTCCAGCCCTCATGGGCATCTACTTGTCTTCCACCTCCCTAAGAGGATCTCCTTTAGGCAGGTGAGAACTCTTAGGGTCAGTCAAAGCAGGAAGGGACCACCCTAGACATTATGTTCTGGGAGTGTTCCTCTGTCTCATTTCCCCAGTCCTTCCTATATTCAACCCAAATCAGAGAGTGGTGGGGAAGGTAGTTTCTTGCCATTTGATGTCTCAAATTTCTGGGCAGCTCTGAAGAGGTAGGAAACCTCTTCCCAGAGTTGGATAACACTTCCTGCTTTGAGATCAAGTTAGATCTTGGACAAAGAGAACTTTGAGCCCCATGCATTTAAAGGTGATGCATTCAGAAACATAATTTCATCTCTCCACAAATAAGGATTCAAAGTACAAGCTTACCGACTCTGAATTTTGTACCTTCCACATTTTAGGAAATGCGTCAATACTAGATTTTGCCTGACCATGCATGGAGAGAGTGCACAAGGAGCTTAGAGAGAGCAAGGATTCCAGACCTAAAGTAGCGCCAAGAACAGCACAAGATTTGTCTAAGTAGCTATGGCCATGCTTCCTACCTTCTATAACTGGCCAGCAAAGCCTGTTCTACCTACGGGTGATGTATATTTTGCATACATTTGGAGTATGGACTTGATGCTATGCTCCTGCATGCTGGTGCTGTACAGCTACGCTCCACCTCCTACATGGTCCATGTCTTTAAAAGCCATGGTCTAGTACTAATTATATAAGTACAGTCCAAGTGCAATAATTCCTTTTTAAATTCATTGCCTTCTCTCATTTGTTTTGTTGAAAAAATATATTCTGCTTCGGCTTTGGGAATTTGTTCCTTCAAAGTTTCTCTGTGTTGTATGTAATTACCATATTAATTTTATGCAAGTTAGGAAAAAACATTGTAAGGTGACTTGTTCAAGGGAAAACTTGGCTATGACACATGATTATTCCATGAGAAAATATGAATGTTCCAATTATCTATTTTTTAGTTTGTTTGGAACAAGTTGTTATACTCAATTGCATATATGTAAAGTTGTAGTCATATATATATTATGGATCTATGCATTTCTTTTTAATTTACCTGGTATTAGTCATTTCACTTGTCCTTTGTACAGTAAGTACCACCAAACAATAGTTGTATTTCATGCTGCACTTTGGGAAAAGTACATAAGACTCACAATTGAGTGAGTAGAGCTAGAAAATAAATTTAGCAATGTTGAAGACCAGCTGGAGAAATCATTCGCTTCTGCCATTCAGTTGTATTCACTACAATATTAAGGACCTGATTCAACAGAGCACTTAAGCATATTTCTACAATTAAACACATACTTAAATCTCGTTTATTTACACATATGCCTACAGTTCATATTCAAGTACTTTGCTGATTTGGGGCCTAAGTTAGAAGGCAATTTTTGAGCCTGCTGGGTTGGACTTGTTGGTCTGTCAATGAACCCAGGCTTTGTAAGTGCAAGTTAGTCACTAGTCTATGTAATAAGTACATTTCACCTTCTGGACCACTTTGTTGTTATTGTGGGCTGCCAGACAATTATCATTTGCCTAATGATTTAGTTCTTCCTGGGTTTTTAAGAGTATTTATTACACATAACATTGCTCTGACTTGATTGGAAATGGCATACTTTAATTCTTCTTTAATATTTTATTTATTGTGTATTTTTCTCAGCTGCCCACAAATTCGTGGTAATGTATTTATTATGAACGCACATGTGGGGAAAGCTGTATTTTTGGCTCCCTTCTATCATTCTGTGAATCATATTTCCTCAATAATTACATCTGTACAGTGACTATCTAAAATACTGTATTATCTTTTACACTGGATATTCTAAGTATGCACAGTGTACCTGACATGCAAGTATTATGAAAATGCCAGTTAAAATGAAAGAAGCAAGGTGGATGAGATAATATCTTTTATTGGACCAACTTCTCTTGGTGGAAGGTACAAGCTTTTGAGCTACACAAAGCTCTTCTTCAGCCCAAACACTTGTAGCCCAAACGCTTGTACATTCCACAAACAGAAGTTAGTCCAGTAAAAGATATTCCCTCACCTACTTTGTCTCACTCATATCTTCGGACCAGCACAGCTACAACAACACAGTTAAAATGAAGTATAACAAGCCTGGGTTTGTATTTGCATTCCAAGGCTCAGACATGTGGCATATTGGTGTATCTAGACTACTTGTGATTCAAGTACTATATATGAGAATTTCTTAAACTTAAAACTAAATGTATTTTTATTACCATGTACCTACCAGATATTTACATAATCAGACCCATTTAGATCTGTGAATCAGAGAAAAATAATAGTTTTGTAGTCTTTAGAAAAAAATCTATAGAGAAGTCCCATTTTTTTTCTATAAAAGAAAAGATTGTGGGGCTGTCTCTCTTCTACCCTAAGGTCTCTTTACATTTCTCTGACAGAAAATGCCCCCTTAGAATACCAGGTAGAGGTTTAGACAGGGATCATCTTTTTGTTCTGTGTTTGTACAGCACCTAGCAAAATGGGGTCCTTGTCCAGAACTAGGGTTCCTAGGCACTGTGGTAATACAAATCAATAATGGTGCTGTAAAACTATACAATTTAACCAAGAGTGAGAGGAAATAACAACACAGCCTAACCCTCAATACTTTTCCCCTTGTGTGAGGGATGAGGGTGCCCATGAGAATGACTTGGTCTGTGCAAGACTTAAAACATCCTTTGTCCCAAGCCAATCCAGGCTGAGGACAGTAGCCCAGGTGAACCCAATCCAACATGGTCCAATCTGATCCATTGGGGATAATCCCTTCCTGATATCCTAAAAGGTAATCTGGCTAGGCCCACAGCATACCTGGAAATCCAGCCAAGCAACTACAGGCCCCAAGGATGGGATGGGTGACTACAACTCTGTGAGGGCTGAATGGCCATGCAGTCCTGAAAGAGACCTTTTATCCCTAGAGGGAGCTGATACAGGAGCCAAACTACTCCTGCGACCTCCACTCAGACTGGCCAGTTACGGCCTTACTTGGAGGCATAGTTCCCCTGCTCCCAGTGCCCCCTCAAGCCCACAATGTACACACTTCTCATGCCTATGAGGATGGGAGCAGAAGTGGGGGGCTGAACACACTGCTAACTGGGGGACAGTAAAAGGCACAGGTGCCTTCCATTCTTCCTGCCCATCAGGACTCAAAGGGCTGTTTGCTCCCTGCCATTCTGACAAAATAAAATCTCTCCCTGTGGGGGGTGGGCAGGCATTTTATGCAGATTTGAAAGCATGTACTGATTCTCAGATAAAGCCATGTTAACATGGATTTAAAATGTGTACATATCAATAACTTAAGGGTAAAAACATTACACTGGTGTTGCAATTATCCCCAAACAAGTATTACCAATCCAGGAAAATCAGAGATAAGATTAAATTCAAAAGAAATCCAAACATGTTAAGGTATGGAAATGTATATACAAAGCACCAAAACAATCTTAACCCTGACCTAAACAATGCCATGCAATAACCACACATTTATGATTAGTGCACAACAGTATTTGTAGTTCCAGATAGATTAAACTGATATTTAAAGACACTATATTTTTCCATTTCCTACCCCGCCCCCGCCCCCCACACAGATAGACACAGTTGGGTTCTCATAACAGTTGACAGGACAGTTTTTAAGAGAATATGCTGCCATAGGTGAAAGACCTTGGTAATAGACAACCACTTCTTTCCCTCCCTATCCCATCCCATTCCAACTCCTGTTAGGTTTCTGTTCAGTTCTTGGAGAACACTTTACACATGTGCTGAACCTGGAATGGCCTTTTGAGACCACAGCCCTGTTTCCTCTCAGGGCAAGTCACACTTGGCACCAACAATATAATTCTGAGTAGGATACTGCAAGTTAACACTCCGAGTTTCTTAAGCCTACCATGGGATTTTCCTGTGTAGGATATGGCTTGGCCCTGAGCTTTTAGCTCAGGGGTGGGCAAACTTTTGGCCCTAGGGCTGCATTGGATACAGAAATTGTATGGCGGGCCTGGTAGCGAAGGCTGGGGGAGGCTATGCCTCCCCAAACAGCGAGGCGTGGCCTGGCTCCCGCCCCCATCCATCCCCCCAGAACCCATACCACCATCCAACCCCTCTGTTCCCCACCCCTGACTGCCCCCCTGGGACTCCCGCATCCTATACAAATACCGCTGCTCTCTGACCCCGACCATCCCCCCAGGACGCCTGTCCCCTATCCAATCTCCCTTGCTCCCCACCCCCGACCACCCCCCTGGGACTCCCCACCCCCTATCCAACCCTCCCTGCTCTCCCTGCCCTATGTTACCTGTGGGGTGGGAGAAAGGGGGGCTCAGTCCTTTCCCTGTGCATTTCCCCTTCTCGTTTGGCTGCTCTCCCTGGCAGTCGAGCAGGGTTCGCTCCCTGTCTGGTCTTGGCTGCTGTGGACAGGGGCCAAGCATGCTGGGGGTGGAGAGGGGCCCTCCTGCTGTCCCCAGCAGCAGGGCCCAGGCCCCTTGACCGCCCCCCTGCAACCTCCCTTGCTCCTCAGCCCCTCCCAGAACGCCCCCTGTTCCCCACCCCCTGACCGCGCCACCCTGGAGCACCAGGTCTGGTGGTGCTATAGCCGTGCTGCCTGGCCAGAGCTGCAGCCATGCTGCCTAGGTGCCGGGGGAACTGTGACTGTGAGGGAGGCAGGAAGGGAAGGGAGCAGAAGGGCTAGCCTCCGCCCTGCTCACCGCGCTGCTGGGGAGTTGGGCGGCTCCTCCACAAGCCTGTCCTGACCCCGCTCCCTGGGGCTAGAGGGAAGGGCCAGATGTGGCCCGTGAGCCATAGTTTGCCCCCCTCTGTTTTAGCTGCTCCTTCCTACTTAATCTCCATTTCTTATGTAATATAGAGAGGCAGCAGCCTCTCCATAGCTAAGGTTGCAGCCAAGGCCTTTTACAGTTAAAAAATAAAATACTCTCATTGCTTCATAATCTCCTGGTGTAAATCTCATTGGAAATTAAAAGCCTCAAAGATGGCTCTTTGTTCTCCCAAATTGCCTAACATTTCTATGGCTCCTTTTTTGTACCTACTTATTTGACAATCTGGACTAATGGGTATCCCTCCTGTTTTACAGACTTGCTAAACTGAGTGACCAGTCACTGGCCTCCAAAAAAAATGTTTTCACCCCACAGTTGTATTTCCTCTACAGACTAGCGCCTGCACTTTCCTCTGCTTAAGCACTGCCTCTGCTTAAGACCTTTACCTCCTCATGTAGCAATCAGCCAAATGACAGAAAGTTATAGGTCCCCAAATTTCTTCGGTGGAAGGTTCTTGGTGCCAAATTTTATGCCCCCTCTCATTTTCCCTTGAGACCATGTGGAAGAAGCCCAGTCTCAGTCTCCCTTCACTCTTATAACAAAGGCCATAGCAGTGTTGGCAGACCATCAGGCTCATCTCAGGCCCTAGGTTTTGTGTCCACCCTCCTATGCTCAGGCAGCAAATGTTGGGACCTCAGGCTCCTGCTTCTCTTCCCACTTCAGGGCAGACAATGTATTTCACAAGTTTTCCAAACTGTTCTGGTCCTCAGCAATCTTGCTCCCTCTTCAGGGTGAGTGGTGCATTAAAGGGGCCTTACTATTTATTTGCTGAGCAGCCTCACAGGTTTCAGTACACCAACCTTTCTCTTTCTGCAGGGACAGAGCACCTCTGCTGGCACCTTAGGGACAGTCACCCATAAGAAAGTTTCTCTCAGGCTTGGGTCATGTGAGCACTCCAGTTCTACCTCCCCTCAGTGGGGAAACAGGGAACATTGTCTGAGGCCCTTACTCCTAAAGCATGGGCCTTCAGTTGAGAGAGAGTGAATTTCAAGCAATAAGAATTTTTTTTTTCTGGAGGAGTTTTACTCTGAGATCTTATCCTTAATGGGTCAAGCTGTCTGAGTGTCTAAGGCTTCTCTCACTAATGAGGCTACCCTGTCTCCATACAGTTACTCAGCAACTCTTTTAATTGTCTGATTCATCTTCTGTTCCTCAATCAGACACTGTAAATGCAGGTTTCAGAGTAGCAGCCGTGTTAGTCTGTATCCGCAAAAATAACAGGAGTACTTGTGGCACCTTAGAGACTTAGAAACTTATGCATCCGAAGAAGTGGGTTGTAGCCCACGAAAGCTTATGCTCTAATAAATTTGTTAGTCTCTAAGGTGCCACAAGTACTCCTGTTATTTTTGTAAATGTAAGTCAGGATCAAAAAGGAAAAACTCTGTAATTTGCAAATTCTGTCTCTCCTCACACCCTGTATCCCTTCACTTCCCCCAAAAGAAAAAGGAAGTATCTTCTTCATCTTCTATCATCTTGCTCCTCAAAAGAGCCCTACCTTGTTGGATTCTTCAGTTCTGATTTGTGTTCATTAATCAAATCATATTGATTCTCCAATAAGCTTCCCAGTCCTTGAAAAGGACTGAAGGGTTCACAGAAGGATGAGAAGTAGCATTTCCTTGATACTGAAGGGGAATATGTTTACTCTTCCCCCAAAACTTGGCCAAGATGATCACAGAGATTTGCAGTGATCCAGATTCCCCACCTCTTAATCGTCATATATTTCCTATGTTCCTTTTGCTAATAAACCCACTTAATTACATGATCCTGGGCCACTCATGACTTATCCTTGGAATCTTTGGGATGGAGATGTCTGATGTTCATTCTCCCTTCCCCTGTAGTTATCATGTTGAAGTGAGTGGCTAGCCCACCTCCTTATTCAAGGATCAATGAAGGGGGCACTCTCTAAAACTGTCAAGAGACTGGTTATTGTCCTTCCTCTGCCAAGTCCGGCTGGCACCCTGGGGTAGATGAAATCTGATTCTCTTTTTATAGGCATCATCATTGAGGGAAGAGTTTTCCTAAAATGGGGAACCCTGCCCATTAGGGGATTGGGTTTCCCTGACCTCAGGCCCACTAACAGCCCCCACTATCTCTGTGGTATATCTAGGCATAGAAGAGGCAGATCTGCTCTGAAAGTCAGCATAATTGGTTTTTTTTTTTCACAATTAAACATATTCAAATATGCACTATTTTTCCAGATGTTTGCACTTTACTATTTATAGGTAGTGCCCAGGGATGCCTAGTCAGACCACTACTGCAGATTAGCTTGTAAAGTAGGTACCCAAACATAATAGCAGACTTCCAGTAATGTGAACTGACGTACCAATTGCTTTGTTCATGCTGGATTTTTTCCTTCTCCAGGGAAGAAACTATATTTGTGTGAGTGTATAGTAATGGAAGAATGTGTGTGCTCTGGAGGGCACCGCATAGACTCAATGAATATGTTTATAGCAGCGTAACATCTACTGTGGAAACTGCAAGAAGCAAAGATACCATCCCTGCTTTTTCAAATGGATGTGGAACATAATAACTATGGTCCAGAGGGCTGCTGTTGCCTGTGCAGAGGCACAAGTGAGAGAGTCACAGCATTACCCTGTGTATGGGTGAGGACATTTGCAGCCCCAGTGTTCACCCCAAAGGCAGTAAGAGGGAGGGTTATGGCCCCAGTCTTCCTCTGCTCTAACCAACAGAGCTGGCTGGCTCTATAGGGAGCACATGCTGGATCCCCCCGAAGTGGATCCACTCTCCTTGAGTAGCGGGAGCTCCAGGAGGATTGACTACATAGGACTATGGCTAAAAGCCACACAGGAGCCCTCTGCTGGCGGAAATCACTCACTCTCTATCTTAGTTCTGTGTTCCAAACAAACAAACAAAAAGCCTTTGTTAATCTTCGTGGCGTCACTACTTGTAAGCAAAACTGTGTTAATTATTTTCCTTGCCTCACTAAAATATTCCACTTTGTTCTATTTTTACTACCCAGCACTGTGTCTAAAACAGAGTTACCTAGGGTATGTCTACACTACTAGAGTAGTTCGATTTTACTTAAATCGAATATGTGGAATCGATATTGCAAAGTCGAATGTGTGTGTCCACACTAAGGACAGTAATTCAACTTTGTGAGTCCACACTAACGGGGAAAGCGTTGACATTAGAAGCGGTGCACTGTGGGCAGCTATCCCACAGTTCCCGCAGTCCCCGCTGCCCATTGGAATTCTGGGTCGATCCGCCAATGCCTTCTGGGTAAAAAAATGTGTCGAGGGTGGTTTTGGGTAACTGTCGTCATCCGTCCATCACTACCGCCCTCCCTCCCTGAAAGCGCCGGCGGGAAATCAGTTTGCCCACTTTTCTGGTCAGTGACAGCGCAGATGCCACAGCACTGCGAGCATGGAGCCCGCTGCGACCATCGCTGCAGTTGTGGCCGTTGTCAACACCTCGCAGCTTATCATCCACCTTTCCCAGAGGCAGATGCAGAGAAATCAGGCAAGGAGGCTACAGCACCGCGGTGAGGACCTGAAGTCTGAGAGTAGCACAGACCTGTCAGAAAGCACGGGACCCAGCGTCGAGGACATCACGGTGGCAATGGGTCATGTGGATGTTGTGGAACGGTGATTCTGGGCCCGGGAAACAAGCACGGACTGGTGGGACCGCATAGTGCTGCAGGTCTGGGATGAATCACAGTGGCTGCGAAACTTTCGCATGCGGAAGGGGACTTTCATGGAACTTTGTGAGTTGCTGTCCCCTGCCCTGAAGCGCAATGACACCCGGATGCGAGCAGCCCTGACTGTCCAGAAGCGAGTAGCCATAGCCCTCTGGAAGCTTGCAACGCCAGACAGCTACTGGTCAGTCGCGAACCACTTTGGCGTGGGCAAATCTACCGTGGGGGTTGTTGTGATGCAACCCCAGGGTGCCAGGTAGCCAATGCAATCGTTGAGGTACTGCTCTCAAAGGTAGTGACCCTGGGAAACGCACAGGTCATCATAGATGGCTTCGCCGCGATGGGATTCCCAAATTGCGGTGGGGCTATAGATGGAACTCACATCCCTATCCTGGGACCGGACCACCAGGCCAGCCAGTACATTAACCGAAAGGGCTACTTTTCAATGGTGCTGCAAGCACTGGTGGACCATAGGGGACGTTTTACAAACATCAACGTCGGATGGCCGGGCAAGGTTCATGACGCTCGTGTTTTCAGGAACTCAGGTCTGTTTAGACGGCTGCAGGAAGGTATTTACTTCCCGGACCACAAAATAACTCTTGGGGATGTGGAGATGCCTACAGTCATCCTCGGGGACCCAGCCTACCCGCTAATGCCCTGGCTCATGAAGCCCTATACTGGCGCCCTGGACACTGAAAAAGAACTCTTCAACTACCGGCTGAGCAAGTGCAGAATGGTGGTGGAGTGTGCTTTTGGCCGTCTCAAGGGGAGATGGAGAAGCTTACTGACTCGCTGTGATCTCAGCGAAACCAATATCCCCATTGTTATTGCAGCTTGCTGTGTGCTCCACAATCTCTGTGAGAGCAAGGGGGAGACCTTTATGGCGGGGTGGGAGGTTGAGGCAAATAGCCTGGCTGCTGATTATGCCCAGCCTGACAGCCGGGCGATTAGAAGAGCCCAGCGGGACGTGCTGTGCATCCGGGAGGCTTTGAAAGCTAGGTTCCTGAGTGAGCAGGGTAACCTGTGACTTTTCAGTTTGTGTACAGAGAAGCTGAACCTGCCCCCGTTTCTTTACCCACTAAATCTTCAGTATCCTCTCCATTTACATACCCCGTTCCCACCCTTCCAAAACACGTTTAAAAATAAAATGACTTGAATTTTGTTAATGAACACCGTTTTCTTTATTACTGTTTTCGCGGGAAAGTTTTGAACTTGGGACGCAGACTGTGGTGGGGAGCGGGTGTAGTGTAGTGATGCAAATGACGCTTCTAAACTCCAGGAATGACAGGCTCCGCAGTGGGGGGCGGACTGGTGGTTTCAACGGAGCCTGCCACCCCTCCTGTTCGGGACTGTGTGTGTGGGGGGGCTATGTGACTTTGTGGCAGGGGGAGGACGGTTACAGATCCCCTGCTGCGTGGCTCTGTGATCCAGGATAAGGACCGCTGCATAAGATCTCTAACTGCCCTCCCCCGCCACAAAGTCACAGAGCACCCCCCACAGAACACTAAAACCACCTCCCAGACTGACCAGGGTAACTAGTGACTGCAATGTGTGTGTGCCCTGCTGCTGTCCTGTCCAATTACCAACCCCTTTCCCCCCCTTCAGACAGACTGTCCTCTAAAGAACATGATGGAAACAGTAATGAACAGAAACGTATTTTTTATTAACAACTACACATGAAACTGGGGGGTGAAACTTGGACGGGGGCTTGGGTGAGGTGGGAAGGAAAGGACTTTTCAAATTTTGGGGAATGAGAGCCTTCTGGTGCTTGAGCAGTTTGCAGGGGTGGAGTGAGAGTTTTCACGGACTCTGCCGCCCCTCCTTCTTTGGACTTTGGGTGAGGGGGGTATGGGACTTGGTGGCGGGGGAGGGCGGTTACAGATAGACTGCAGCGGGGCTCTGTCCTCCTGCCTCCGGTCCTGCAGAACATCCACAAGGCGCCGGAGCGTGTCCGTTTGCTCCCTCATTAGTCCAAGCAGCGTTTGAGTCACCTGCTGGTCTTCCTGCCGCCACCTCTCCTCCCGTTCCATGTGTGCTCGGTGCATTTGGGACAAGTTCTCCCTCCACTGTGTCTGCTGGGCTGTCTGGGCTCGGGAGCAGCCCATAAGTTCTGAGAACATGTCCTCCCGTATCCTCCTCTTCCTACGCCTCATCTGCGCTAGCCTCTGGGTGTGTGATGCCAGGCTAGGTTGTGAGACAGTCGCAGCTGTGGGAATGGGAAAAAGGGAGTGAATTCCTCAGAAAGATAAATTTCGTTGTGAACAAAGAACATAGTCTTTCTCTGTGAACAAGACCATGCACAGCACCTATCACATGCGCACTCAGGACAAGGTCGAATTTTCGGCCCTCGCATTCAGTGCCTGGGGTCTTGCAGTGCAGATCAGAGAAGCGGGGCAGAACACTGGAATTTGTGTAGCAGGCCGACATGGTGAGCCGTAGACTTGTGGCTGCTTAAAACTTTGATAGTTGCACTGGCCTCCTTTCACATTGAAAGCAATGCCAGTCCCTGCTGCCAGCAATCCGGCAAGCATGAACTCTGCCCCTGTCCCACCCCCTCGCGGCTGTCCCAGGGAAAGATCCCTGTATGCTGCCCCTCTCCCGCCTCCACCGCGTGGCTGTAAACCGCCGGTTACAGTTCTGTAAAGGAACAGGCAAGCGGTCCCAATACTAACATTCCCCTACCTAATTCAAAGCAGGTCATCATGAGCGACATCACTCTGATGAGGATTTCCGAGACGGAAAAAGAAAGGATGCTTCGGGAAAGCCTGCAAAGACCAGGGCCGTATGCCGCCATGCTCTGCAGGGCAATGATCCCGGAGTACTTGCTTCTCTCCTGGCACGGAAATGTTTCCTACTACGGAGGACCCAATAAGGCCGCTCTCCCCAGGAACCTGATGCAAAGGCTTTCCAATTACCTCCAGGAGAGCTTCGTGGAGATGTCAATGGAGGATTTCAGCTCTATCCCCGGACATATAGACCGGATTTTACTGTAGCTGCACTGGCAGGGACTAAACAGTAGAACGGCTTGGGCAGAACAATCATGCTACACCGGACATTGCTTGATTTTTTTAAGTAGTTGCACTGCCAGGGAGTGAACAGTTAAGCGCCTAGGGCAAAGTAATCATGAAAAACCCATTCTTAATATTCCTGTTCTGTGAAAAATAAATGTTTACATGTTTAAAACACTTACTGGCTGATCCTTCCCCTGATTCTGTGTCCGGGTTAACGGCTGGGGACGGTTGGTAGGGGATCTCTGTAAGGGTGATGAAGAGATCCTGGCTGTCGGGGAAATCAGCGTTGTAAGCGCTGTCGACTGCCTCGTCCTCCTCATCTCCTTCCTCATCTTCCCCGTCCGCTACCATGTCCGAGGAACCGGCCGTCGACAATATCCCATCCTCAGAGTCCACGGTCAGTGGTGGGGTAGTGGTGGCAGCCGCACCTAGGATGGAATGCAGTGCCTCGTAAAAACGGGATGTCTGGGGCTGGGATCTGGAGCGTCCGTTTGCCTCTTTGGTCTTCTGGTAGCCTTGTCTCAGCTCCTTGATTTTCACGCGGCACTGCGTTGCATCCCGGCTGTATCCTCTCTCTGACATGGCTTTAGAGATCTTCTCATAAATCTTTGCATTCCGTCTTTTGGAGCGCAGCTCGGAAAGCACGGACTCATCGCCCCACACAGCGATCAGATCCAAGACTTCCCGATCAGTCCATGCTGGGGCCCTCTTTCTAGTCTGAAATTGCACGGCCATCTCTGCTGGAGAGCTCTGCATCGTTGCCAGTGCTGCTGAGCTCGCCACAATGTCCAAACAGGAAATGAGATTCAAACTGCCCAGACAGGAAAAGGAATTCAAATTTTCCCGGGGCTTTTCCTGTGTGGCTGGTCAGAGCATCCGAGCTCGGACTGCTGTCCAGAGCGTCAACAGAGTGGTGCACTGTGGGATAGCTCCCGGAGCTATTAGCGTCGATTCCCATCCACACCTAGCCTAATTCGACATGGCCATGTCGAATTTAGCGCTACTCCCCTCGTTGGGGAGGAGTACAGAAGTCGAATTTAAGAGACCTCTATGTCGAACTAAATAGCTTCGTGCTGTGGACGGGTGCAGAGTTAATTCGATGTAACGGCGCTAAATTCGACATAAACTCCTAGTGTAGACCAGGCCTAGGTGCCATACCAAATCGAACTAATAAAGGGCCGAATCCTGTGCAAGGAGTTCCCATGGAAGTCAACATGGAGACCTTGTAGCAGCAGGCTCAAAGTAACACAAAAGTGCAGTACTGTAAAGTGTTGCATATATTTCTGTCTTTCTGAAGTGAGGACTTTAACTTTTCCCCAAACTGTCCACATCATACGTCTCAGACAGTCCTTTTTCACCAAATGGTATAACACTGATCTATGTAGCGCTCACATCATGATTCATGGAACACTTATAGGTGAGCCTGGAGCTGCTTCTGTCACACTGCTTTGTCATTTACCAATTTTCAAGTTGTGATACTTCATGTTAGTTGTCCCCCAGTCACAGATTATTAGGGTTTCCAGAGGATTTTTTGACCAAGTAAACTAAACAAACAAAAATAAACACCCACCTGTGACTCCAGCAAAAAGAAGTGCCCATCTGCACCCTGCTGTGCAGCCACTTTGTATCTTTCTGGGCGTTTCTTTAGCGTAAATAATAAATTTGTGGATGACAACTATGTTGTAGTGGCAGCAAACATACATAAGGAGATAATCAAATTGCAGTGTCACCTAAGCAGTATAGTGGGAGATGCAGACAGCAATAGGAAGATGGTACTAATAAATGTATGGCACAGCACAGATACAAAATGCAGGGGAGGAAAATAAGCAATTAGCCCTGCCCACCATGTTGAAACAAGCTTCTTTTTATTTAGTCTCTCTAATCCTGCCCTCATATTGCTTTTTCATGTAATCGTGCACCATAGTTCCTGCAGGGAAGGTGAGGGATCAGGACTGGGAGGCTGGGAAATAACTTGTTCATGATCATTGGAAAGTGACTATGAGCAAGTCTTTCTTACCAAGGTGTCTGCACTGTGAAATGGTTTGGGAATCACTAATCTATATGAGAGGCTGATCACTTGCAATTATAAGATAATATAAACAAATGTCAATATAGTACAAATAAGTTTTAGAATCAAGAAAGAGCCTACTCAGGAAAGAGAATCTAGTGCAAAAAAACTACTCATCTACTCAGGGATTCTGCAGCACTAGATTCTGAAAAATGACATTACAGATGACTCTTTTGATGCTTTATTTGCTTTGCCTCTTTTGCCTGGCCTAGGCAATCTTTGCTTAACTGATTTGCAGAATCTGCCTAGTGGCAGACCGGAGGAACAGATGTGTGTAATTTGATGTTTTCCCTACATTTACAAATGGTATACAAGTGTATTTATCATTATGCTATATGTAGATAATGTACTTTTAAGAACTTTCATAAATAGAAGGAAAGTCTTTTAATTAAAAAAAAAAGTTTAACAAGTGAAGTATATGGTTAAAGAGAGAAAACCAATAAAGTGCTAGCAGGAATTTGACAATTAAAGTTGTTCCTCTCTACCTCTAACAAAAGCAAAACCCCACCTGTGTGAATTAGCTGCTTTGCCCCTACAATCTCCCAAAACTTTTCATCTGAAACCTCTCCTTTTCTGTCTTCCCCTTTTTACTCTTCTGTTGTCTACATTGTTTGTCCATCCATCGGCTGACAGTGTCTTTACATCCAAAATGCAAAGCAGACAGATGGGCACCTCAGGAAAGAACATGACTAAGAGCACCAGCATCGGCGGGGACATGTACACGCTAGAGAAGAATGATGGCAGCCAGTCTGACACAGCAGTGGGCACTGTGGGCACCAGTGGCAAAAAACGACGCTCCAGCATTGGCGCAAAGATGGTAGCGATTGTGGGTCTGTCACGAAAAAGCCGCAGCACTTCTCAACTCAGCCAAACTGGTAGGAATCAGATTTTTTTCCTTCAATACTTTGTGATTTAAATATGCATAATATGTATATATTACAATTTAGTCATTTGAATGTAATGCTGAAGTTGCCTAATTAACAATATTCTAGGGGGAAAGAGGAGAGTGGGAACTTTTTACCTGGCTGAACATTTACCAAACTGATTTGTTTCTTTAGCAAATATCCTCCTACAGATTGGACTGTGGCTTGTGTTTTTATGCTTGCTAGAGCACATCTAATGCAATAATCCTTTCCTTCCAGGAACCAACGTGAGCTGTTATGCTTATGTTTGGGGGATTGTTATTAATGATTTGTGAAGGACCACTGAAATGCAGTTGCAGAATTGTTCATTTGTTATAAACATTCTTTGTATATTTCAGTCCTCTTTTTCTCACATTTGAACATGCAAAATTGATTTGATGTGAAACAGTTTTAATTACCAAGATGGTATCTTATATTTTATTGGATTAGTATAACCATTTTATTGCTCAGTACTTCCCTTCTTTTCAATTTGCAAACATATTTGTCATTGGTAGAAATCTTCCTCATTGCTTTTTACATTTACTAGTTAAAATTCAATACCGAAATGTTCTACATAAACAGGGATAGAGTTATTTTCTGACTTAATACCAGGACATCCAGAATCAGTGTTAGGTACTTTGTTTATTTCACGCCTTACATCTGGAAACAAATCACTTATGTATAATTCACTCTGAAAAGCTGTCATTAGCAATTAAGGAAATTGAGTAAAACTAATGTTTCTTACAAAGGAAATTGGATATTTTATATTTAAACGTGTGTCTGTGTGTAGTATGCAGTGTATATTGTATGCTCATTAATATTCATACAAAAGTAGCATGTTATGTTGGTATGTGGTTTATACTAAATACAGCAAAAAACAGCTCACTCTCTTCTGTTCATACATGCCTGGAGAAATTATTATTTATTATTTGTATTATGGTAGCACCTAGGATTCCCAACTGAGATCAGGCCCCCATTGTACTAAGCACTGTTTAGACATGGAATTAGAGACAGTCCCTGCCCTGAAGAGTTCATAATCTAAACAGAAATTACAGACAAAGGGAAGGAGAGGAGAAATATAACATACAAACAGAGTGAACAATGGAATGATTTCCAGGTGTCACAATTTTTTATTGTTTTGTTTGTAAACTTTTTTGGGTGGTGTTTTGTTAGGAGGGGATTAGCTGAACTGAGAAAGGGAGAACAAAGGAATTGAGAGGGGATAATGAAGGGAGGGGATAGGAAAAAAACAGAATGGGGGGAGGAGAGGAGCATGGAGTGAGGTTTAATGAAGAGACTGTGTGGGTTGGGAGGCTGTTGTACCAAACAGCCCAATCATCAGAGGGAAAAAATATTCAGAGTGAAAGCTGTAAAAACAGTCAGACACTGGTGACATCATCAGCATCCTAAGGTCCCTGCTGCAGTTAGTTGTCTCAGCTCCTGCCAGCTCAGTTTCTGGCTTCAGAAACTGCAGAGCTTTCTGCTCTTTCTCTCTTCCCCAAGCTCACATGCGTGAGTGGGAAAGGATGGGGTTACAAAGGGCTTGATGCCACCTTATGGAAGCTCTCCCTTGCACAATTCTGGGAAACCTCTAACTGGGTGTGCAGTTTGCCCATGGCTAGATGCATGTCCACCTAGACATGGTGTGCAAGCAAATCAAGGATTTGCACATGCAATAATGTTCTTGTAATGTAAATGTGCAGATGTGTGTGGATTTCAGAGCTGAAAATAAGGTGCTATATGATTAGGGATAGTCTGTCAGGACACCCTTACTAGGAGAGGCATCAAATGATTTCAGGGTGGACATTCAGTTCATAATACATTGTTCTCTTAGACGATTGCCATAGCCTGGATCCAAAGTAAGATGGGATCAGACTAAATATCATGTTGAGATATTTATGTGGCATAATATTTTTAATATGCAGTATCTCCATCACTACTTTTTAAAATCAGTTTGACGCTATTTTGTATCCTGTAGTTCTAAACAGAAACTAGGGGTACAATTTTCAGAGTTGCCTCATTGAAGTAGGAGCCTAACTGCCATTGATTTTCCTGGACTGAGAAGCAGGTGGTATTTTAAATAATTCACAAATATAAACAAATTCATTTCACTATTAGAGTTGTGAGAAAAACCAATTAAAGTTAGTACAGTAATGGCAGACAGGCAGACTTTTCCTCAGCTCTTCCCCTTATGGCGTGAGGGCCTAAGTTAAGAACAGAGTGTTAAGCTTTTCAAATTTAATTTACGTACAGGTACTTGTAAATTCCGTCTATTTTATCCACTGGGTCATTTTCCAGTCTTTAGACTATACGCTCCTTGAGACTGGGACCATGTCATTTAGTGTAGTTGTACAATGGCTATAAGACCTAATGACAAAACACTGAACGTGCTGTAAAGTACTTGTAAGTAGATTTTAGTATAACAAATAGCAAAGCACTATCATGATATAGAAACTGCCTGAAATAAAGGGAGTAGGAAATTAATTTCCAGCAATACCAACATAGTTCAACGGGTATCATGCTTAAGCTGTCAGCTAAGTGTCTCTTAAATTGGTATGCCAAGGCTGAAACAACAATTATGAAATAACAACACAGCATTTGTTGAAATTACCATCACACTTACAAGTTCTTAACTTTTACTGTCCGAAACATGTTGGCAAATTTAAGTCGTTACATAGCGGTATGTTAGTGTCACTATAAAATTGCCTTCTGATGCCTCCCAGTTATATGTTGTAGTTGTCTTTGTTTATATTTAATGGCTAAAAACTGTGACAGAACGTGGCTTTGTTTAAAAAGCTGAGTTAATCTCATGACTGTTTTTGTGGCTATGAGTCAAACAGCCTGTATATTCATCATAAAATTCCATAAAAGAGCTAATTTCTATTGTCATTTGAATTTAACTTCATGTTACAGGCAAATTGAATGCATTCTTTGTTGTTAGTAGACGTGGAATTGGGAAATTTCGACTCTAGGGATAAATAATTTAATGTACTCTGTATTCTAATCTTTAACATTTGTTTAATGTATTCAAATGTTTTTGTTATTGTTTATTTTTGAGCGCCAAAATTGTGTTAGATACACATGAAAACAGTCCCTGCCCTGAAAAGATTAATTCACCAAGACATAACAAGTGAATGAACAGATCAACAAAAGGGGAGAAAAGGGGGGAAGGAGACAATAACAATATCATATTGCTACTCGATAAAGCATGTACACATCATAATCTTTATGGTTCTGGTGTGTGTGTATGTGTGTGTGTGTGTGTGTGTGTGTGTGTGTGTGTGTGTGTGTGCGCGTGTTAATAAGCATTGTAGCAGATGTGAGTACTCAGGAAGGATTTGAATGTGGCAAGACAGGTGGCTTCATGAATAGGTTGGAGAAGGGCATTCCAAGCATGGAAGAAGGCACAGAGATGTCTGAGGTTGTCAAAACTACATCGTAGGTTGAGTGGAGAGGGCAGGGGGCAACATTAAAATAGATCAGGTCTAGGATGTACAGCCATGAAGGCAAAGCAAGCAGAGAGGACTGAATTTGATTTTAAACATTTTGTTATTTTTAGTTTTAAAGTGATTTTTCAGTACTCTGAAGGGTGCTATCTTGATAGTTTGACAGCACTGGAAACCAATATCCTATCTCCACAGAACAAATACAACACAGGGACTATGCTTCTTCATACTCCCCTACTTCAGACATATTCTAAAGATCCACCTTCAGTCATGAAAGGACATATTTGTCAACAGGCAGCTTTGTTTCTTGACCTTTTTGCTGAGATTGTCAACCAAAGTGCCAGATGTGAATTGTACTAAATACATCAGAGGACACCACAAAGAGTAGTGATCCTGTAGTAGATTTACAATGATTTTGTAATAGCGATGTTGCATTGCAGTAAGTTTACAATAGGACGATTCAGTTTTTTCTTGGTCTCCAATTTATCTATTTTGAATAAATGAATTGTTTCTATCTAATCAAATTGTGATGTCATCTATGTCTTTATACCACGTCCATCCCCATAGTATCTGAGTGCTTCATAACAATGAAATTAATTCCCTCATGTGGAGTACCACTTCCCAAAGTCTGAAGTTGGATTTAGCCCACATTTTAACCACTGATTGGCATGGCTACATTGGTGCTCGATGCCATCCCAAAGTGTAGACAAAGCAAGCTGAAATGTACATTAGTGGAATTCACACTGGTGTCAAGCCACGGTAAGTTGTCTACATTAGGCATTTGCATTAATGTAGCTCCTCCATTAGCTGATAACAGGGCCAATTCTCCATGTGGACAAGGTTTATGAGTTTTTCAGGAAATATCTAATCTTTCTTTTTCACTGGCATTTTTCGGTGGGAAATGCCTAAAACAGACAACTAAATTTTCCACATAGTGAAAAGGCCTAATTCACTTATGCACCATTTTCAGGCCCTCCCATTCAACAGAAGGGGCATTGGTTAGTGTTGCCAGACGTCCGGTTTTCAACTGGAACGCATGGTCGAAAGGACACCTAGCTGCTTCGGTCGGCACCACTGACTGGGCCATTAAAAGTCCAGTCGGCAGCACAGCAGGCCCCCTGCCTTCCCTAGCTCCGCATGGATCCTGGAATTAGCTGTTAGGTGCCTGCGGCCCCTACGCGCTGGGGTGGGCAGGAACCGGGAGGCTCCACACACTGCCCCCGTCCCAGTGTCGGTTCCGCAGCTCCCATTGGCCTTGAACTGCAACCAAAGGGAGCTGCAGCAGGCGGGACCTGCAGGCACGAAGGCAGCACGCACCATGCAGAGCCGCCTGGCACCCATGTGCCTAGAGGCCGCAGAGACCTGGCGGTTGCTTCCTCGGAGCCGCAGTAAGCACCGCCAGGACCCCGCACGCCCTTCCGAACCCTGCCCCAGCCCAGAGTCCCCTTCTGCTCCCCAAACCCTTTATCCCTGGCCCCACCCCCAGCCAGAGCCCTCACTCCCCCCACACCCCAACCCCTAACCCAGCCCACAGCCCCCTCCTATACCCCAAACCCCTCATTCCTGGCCCTACCTCAAGCCAGAGCCCTCACCCCCCTGCTCCCCAATTCCCTGCCCCAGTCCGGAGCTCCCTCCTGCACCCCAAACCTCTCATCCCTGGCCCCAGCCCAGAGCCCATACCCCCTCCCCATACCCCCTCCCAGCCTAATGAAAGTGAGTGAAGGTAGGGAAGAGTGAGCGATGGAGGGAGAGGGGATGGAGTGAGTGGGGGCAGGGCCTTGGAGAAGGGGCAGGGCATGGGCAGGGCCTCAGAGAAGGGGCGGGGCAGGGGGCTGGGCAAAGGTGTTTGGTTTTGTGTGATTAGAAAGTTGGCAACCCTAGCGTTGGTCATGATGATAACAAAAACTTTCCCACCCCTTATTTTTATGTCCTCATTTGTACTTGCAATACCTCCCAGTTCGTATGTTCTGAGTGTTCAGTGTGCTAGTTACCTCTTTTGCAATATCATTAATACATATTTTAAATAAAACAAAGCCAAAAACGTATCCCAGTGGATATCTCCTCTTCACCCAACTTGACACGATACCTTTTATTATCACCTTTTGTGTATGGTCTTTTGACCAGTTTGCCCTTTATCATCTAATGCTGTTTGTTTACAGTTTTGTTATTCTCTAGGTGCTTGCTCCTACAGAAGCTGAATGCCTTCAGATAGGTGCTGAGAGTACTCAGTTGCCAATAAGGGCTCTCAGACTGGTCTTCTAGCTACCTTCATCACTACTGATCATTGCTGATATTTTATGACCTACCTGGTATGGACAGATTGTTACAGAATGATTCTGCACATTTCTTTCAGATTGTTCCTTGAAAGTGATGATGGGTAACTGCTAGTTCCTCCACACAAGGGTTTTCATCTGTGAGGTCCTGCACAGAGCAGTCCTATCACCTCTACAACATCCATCAAAGGAGACTGAGAAAATATGGGTTGCAGCGTCATCTGTATGCTGATAACACCCAATTCTGTTTCTTCTATTCTGACCTAGGCACTGTTATTTCTAGGCTTTCTCAATGCCTGGCAGAAGTTAGAAGTTGAAAGAAAGCCAGCTGGCTATAGCTTGGCATGGGAAAGTTGGAGGTGTTGCCGATGGGCAGGGAAAATTGCTTTGAGGGCCTGGCAAAATCTATAGCTTCTCCAGCAGTTGCAAGTATCTGCTTGGCCTTTCTCCATGTGGTCCACAATCTTGGGCCTTACAAGAATCCTATCTACTCTAGGCTGTGTTACTTTCAGTCATATGAGGCTCTTTCGTTGATCATCCACTCTTTGTAACTACTTGGCTGGACTCATGCTCTCTACTCAGAAGTTGTGGGTAGGTGAGAATGTAGTGCCCACCTAGATGCTAGAAACAGGACATTTTTGTTATTAGGCCCGGCCCTCTAAAACTTGCATCATCCATAAATACAATTAAGCATGAACCCTGGTCATATTTAGAAAGAGCTGTCATCTTTTTCCATAGGCCTTCCCACTGATCAAACAATGACATCTTGGGTTCATAGATTCTAAAGGCAGAAAGGACCATTAGATCATTTAGTCTGAGCTCCTGTATATCACAGGCCACTTTTTTTCACCAAATTAGCCCAGTATTGAGCCCAATATCATCTGTTTGACTAAACTAAATCTAGTTCCTACTTGACTGGTTAGATTAAAAGATGTGGGATGTTGGCATCAGGCAACATGGAACCTAATTTTCCAGGATGGTAGCGCACATAACTCTCATTGAAGCACCCCTTAAAATCAGGACCATGGTGTTTTTGTTGCTCCTATTTGGATTTTTTGATGATTTAGTTGAAGTATTGTAAAAACACACAGATACCGTGGTGATATACACTTGTTACATGCTGGCAATAAACTTATCAGCTATTGGGGTTCGATAGTAAGTGAGTCAAGATGTCAGATAACCAGGCTCAGTGGATTTATTTAGCAAAAGTAAAATCAGCATAATACAGAAAGGTCAATACGTTACCAATCTGGAGAACAGTCTTTTAGTGGTTACATCTTCACTCGGTTCCAAATTATGAGCTCAATTTTGCTCATATTTACACTCCCCTTGTTTGTGATAGGTAGAACATTCCACAGATTCAATAGACCTTACACACCTTTTCTTCTCTGGATTTTGTATACAACATTCCAGAGGTCAGTAAACCATAGAGCAGAGGTCCCCAAACTATCGGGTGCACCCCACTAGAGGGGCACAGAGGAACATTTGGAGGGCGCGGTGTGGGTCTGGGCAGCGAGGGAGCACTACCTAGCCTCGCTCAGGTTCCAGCTCTGCTGTGGCCCCAGCCGTGGCCCCAGGGCCTGGCCCCGCCCCCAGCCTTGGCCCCTGGCCATGGCTCTGTTCCTGGCCCCAGCCCTGCTCCCGGCCCCTTACCCGCCTCCAGCTGCAGCCACAGCTTCCACCCCCTTACCTTTGTCTGTGTCCCCCCCCCACCAGAGCTGTGGCCCCACTCCCAGCCCCATCTTGGGGAGTGGGTGGTGGTGTGGACATGGTTAAAGAGGGGACACGACCCTGAAAAGTTTGGAGACCACGGCCATAGAGACATCTACACTAACTGTACCAAGCATACAATTCATATTTGGCAAACCTCAACAGAATGTACTTCTTGCTTAAGACAAATTCTGCAT
Organism: Terrapene triunguis; assembly: GCF_002925995.2. Lineage (NCBI taxonomy): Eukaryota > Metazoa > Chordata > Testudines > Emydidae > Terrapene > Terrapene triunguis. The sequence continues at coordinate 80,762,322 of NW_020664409.1, forward strand.
ATACAAAGAACAAAGATTACAACAATTTATCTTGTAGTAAGTTTCGACAAACTTAGCATAAGTACAAAGTATTATGGGAGATTTTAACAAGCTCAGTACACTGACAGACTTCAGAGTTAAGGCTCTCAGAATTAAACCTGGTTGCAAACAGAACTTTCCTATGGAAAATTCCTACCTTTTGTCCAAAAAAAAAAAAATCGCACACAAAACCAGATTTTTTGTCTGAAAACTGCCAAAAAATGAAGAAAACAAATAATCAAATATTTTCAAAGAAAGCAAACCCTTTACATGCAAATTTTCATTTAGTGAAAAATCCAATTTTATGTCAAAAATATTGATGGATAATTTTCAACCAGCCATACTCAGAATCCAATCTTTGTCCTTGAAGATTACTTCTCTGAATATCTGTAATTGTTTAACTAGAGATTCAAGTAAGACTTATCAGTTAGTATCTTTTTAAAGATTGGTCCAACATTAATTTTTTTCCAGTCCTCTATTATCACCTTGACTCTGTGTAAGTTTTCAAAGACATTTGCCAATGGTTTAGTAAGTTCATTAGCGAATATCTTAAAACTCTGGATTCATAATGTCTGGGCCTGCTGCTTTGTGAGTGTGTGTGTGTGTGTGTGTATTCTGTTTTTTCCAAGTATTACTCTACCTACTTTTCATTACCAACTCCTGTCTACAGGCAATATTTTCATTCATTCCTAATTTCAATACCCCCTTTTTTAATTTTCTTGTTAAAGACAGATTTAACAGTGTTGCCTTTTAACATTATTGCTATTGTTCCTCCATGTGCACTGCTTCTCCTTTATAGTAGTGTTCTCACAGGGTCTTCCTTATCCCACCTTGTGATCTCTTCAAGAGGACCAGAATTAGCTGTGCTAGGGTAGTACAGTTGTGCACATTATAGAGAAGTGGAGAATTATATCTCCATTTCAGATAACTTGTAGGTCTTGTTTTTAGGAAAACTGATAACACTGCTCTACAGCCAAAATGCTTCTGAAATAAATGTAGTCAAACTTTACTAATTCTGGGTCACTGAGGATGAAAATGATGCTTAAAATTGTTGATTGGCTCTAGTTTTCAAGATATGCTATTGGGTCAGTATATATGACCCTTGACTTGGGAATAAGTGAGTTATAAAGGGAAGGGATCCCAATTTAAACCAGAAATGACTAAAATACATCTTTGATTGGATCTATGAATAAATCTATGACTGGGTTTGGACAGTACTTGCTTTTTAGGCAAAACAATGAATGATGCAATTTGAAGCTGGTATTGCATCATACATGATATGAATTGCATCATGTTATTCCTAGAAGTCATGGATGATGCAATCATAATGAAGCCTACATCACTCTGCTGAACAAATTGCCCTATATCAGCTCTAGAAATCA
>NW_020664409.1:80764121-80777778 GCF_002925995.2 Terrapene triunguis
ACAGAGTATTCTGTATATAGAACATGTAGTATATGTTTGCATTCTCCAGAGACTTGCATTTTAATGTGATATTGCCTTGTGCTAATATGGTGTTTTTGAGACTCTAAAAGGTGTAAGTTTCCTTCTTGAAAAATGAATAAACAGATATTGTAACAGGAAAAAGACCATGCTCCCTATGGGACTAAACTCATACTTGGAAGGACAATCCTCTTTTGCTTTCTTGCAAGTTTAGAAAGATTTCTTACACGACATGCCATATCCTGAAGCATATCTATCTATTTTAGATACTTATATGCTGCCTGGGCCTTCACTGTAGGAAATGAGCACCTCACAATCTTTAATATATTAATCCTCACAGCACTCCTGTTTGATAGAGAAGTACTGTTATCCCCATTTTACTGATGGGAAACTGAAGCACAGAGAGGTCCAAGGTCACACAGGAAACCTGTGGTGGAGCAGGGAATTGAACTCAGGTATCCCAAGACCAATAGGCCAGGACCAATCGTATTCAGTTGTTACTCAGACAGAATCCCCACTGAAGTAAGTTAGTAATGTGGCCCTGTGACAGACTGTACAGTCTTTCAAATTAGAATATTAGCAGTACTAGTCTAGGTATGTTTTTGTGAATACAGCATTACGCGCATGCTATACTGATCCACCATGAAAAGGAGATCCATTTATTGCCCCAATATCAACAGTCCTCATCACTGAGGTCGTGACCTCAGAGTAGATCAAGAGGGGAAGGTAATGAGTACAAAATCAACATACCTGTTTTTATTTTTTTTAAATTATCCTACTGGTTAGAAGTGGTTGCTAGGGCCTAGGATGAGAGAACTGGAGGGAAGGAGAAGAACCCTCTTTCAGCTACTGCTGCCCTCCACTGCAGATCTTCACTTCTCCCCTAGCCCCTGTATCATATTCAAATCCTGAGTTTAAAGATGGTGTGGAATTTTCTCAAGGGCAGCTGCCTGGGCCTCATGGCCCACACTGCTCAAAAGCACTCAGCCCCACATTTGATCAAATGCCATCCTTAAATGGTACCTCCCCCAAGAGATTAGGATAGTTTGGGATGGAGGGAGAAGAAAGAAGGGTCTAGGTTATTACTCCCCATCCAGCTCACAAGCACACATCCTAGCAACATCCAGTTCTAAGCACCCCCACCCAACAGTAATCCTCCCACTCTCTGCATCTAGCATTCTTCCGAGTCCCCAACCAGCAATATCTATCATCATCACCAAGCACATCCCACCCACCACCAGTCTCATCTGGCATGCCTCAACTAACACTCCACCACCACCCAGTACACCTCCCCTGACCGATGTCAAGCAGCACACATCCTATGTGCATGTTTATTTTTTAAATGGCACATGGTATAACAATTCATATATTTAACATGCACCTTATATGTTCTCTGCATACATTTACTATCGTTAAAACCAATTTCAAAGACTTGTAAGATGCATCTTCAAATGATTGTGGCAGTCTAGTATTGTCATTATTGTCATTCTATTCTAGAGGGACAGAGAGATTAAGTGATTTACTCAAGCTCACACAGCAAGTCTGAAAATGGTACCCAAACCTTTTGACTCCCAGTCCTACGCTTCAGCCACCTTTTCACAAAGTATTTCCTTTGGCTGCTTAGATGGAACATAATATCATAATCGGTATTTGGACACGCAGTATAAGCAACTGTGGCTACTGAAGCCTTGTTATTATCATTACATATTTTATTGTGATTTCTATGTTATCCCTAAAATAAAACCATCTTTATTTCTGTGTCAATATTAGAAGTAGCTTACATCGCAATCTAATAAGTGCTCAGATATTGCATGGAACCTGGAGGGAGCAGCATGGGTTGCATGGAGGAAGTGTTTGAAGGAGGCACAAGGAAATCAGTCTGTAGGAATGTTAAACTCCAGTTTGACCAGCTGTTTAAATAGTAGCTTTAATAAAGAACCATTTTAGTTTAATAAGAAAGGAGTTCTCTGAATCTCTTACCTAGCATGGTATATGAAATACTGTAAGTTCCTAGACAGAGCAATAGTCAACATACTGATACAGGGCTTGATTTTCCCAAAGGGTCTTCTAGTGTGAGTCCTTACTCCTGAGTGGAATCCCATTCACTTTAATTAGACTTTTGTGCAAGAAAGTGTCCGTTCAGGACTGTAGTTTCCAGCACTGAAACCCCTGCTCATGTCCAAAAATTCAGCTAGACAATACAAATAAATATTTTAGGCAACAGCTTGTTTAAAATTAGTTAAAGTTAAAAATTTAATTTAAAAACTACAAATAGTCATCCAGCTGACTATCCACAGCTGAAAAATTTGAAGGCCAGGGGCATATATGCTCTGCATATAGTCATGATGAACTTCATGAACAGATAAATCAGTAGCAGACAGGATGTGGTACCACAGTAAAGCATGGTAAATTCTTTAAAAGCAGATGAATTGAGTTAATGTAATATCTTAAATACGCTCACAAACATTTAAAAATTAATAAAGTATTTAACTAGAAGCTACTGCATATTTATCAATACTAGTAAAGCATGAGAATTTATTTAGTCAAATCCTGGCATAGGCAGTTTGAATCAGTTCAATTGTAGCTAGTGTATATTTTGGGCTGGAAGGACTCCAAAGAGAGTGTGGCGCTAATCCATCTGAAATGTAACAAAGGCCTAGATAAGCAATGCTGTGGTCTCCTGGGAGCAGTAATAACACAAACATGCAATGCTTAGGAGATGATAAATTGCCAACCTACTTAACCCTGCTGACCAAGCTCATCAAAAGTAACTTGCCAGTGCAGCATTAGGACTCAGGCAGTTCTGAGAGATCTGGGAGCTAACCTGACTGAAACAACTAGTAAGCACTGACCTTCTTTTCACTTGATCATAGGACACAGCACTGTATGTTCAGGAAATATGAGTGACATTTGAGCACATATACATAAGACCTGAAACCATGCTAGACTGTCCCGTGTGTAAAAGGAAATAGAACAATAGCCAAAGGGAAGTTGATGACAGTACAGAAAATACAAAGACAAACAGAGGAGGATACTTCTTTGTATACTTTCTGGTTTCAATATGTGCTTAAAGAATAACTGCCATTTATTTTTAGAAAGTTTGTTACTTTGTTTACTTGTACAAATGTGCCAATTCGCAGTGTGTTATTTCATGACTGTTAATAGATTTAACAAAAAATTAATATTACTGAATATAGAGGGAACATCCAGTTTCCTGATGTGATCTGTGACAAAGCAATGCAAAAAAGAGACTGCAAAGTTTTGCAGTTCCTTTAACCCTTAGGAACTGAGCTAATGGTTGGATGACACTTGGGAACTAGCTAATTTTGATGGGTTGTGAGAAGGCTGCTAATGTGTGCAGGCCAAGGTATGAAACAGGATATCTTACAGTGGAGAAACAAGGTGAGTGGGGACTGGCTTTATCCCTGAGTCCCATACTACCTCACTGCTACAAGAAACAGCCCACCCTGTGTGTTTGATGCATCTCACTTTCCCTGGAAGTGACCTTAGAATCTGTCCATAGGGTAGAAACAGATTATTTTGGGAATTTGAGGCAATAAGCCAGAGAGGAACAATATGGAGGCCAGCAACCTAGAAGTGGGGCTGGTGACAGTGAATTGGCCCCCAAGTGTAGCAAGTAGGTCGGATACATACCCAAGGAGGTCAGAGGTAGAAGGTGTGCCATGCTGTGGCTGAGATGCAACTGAGAAGGGGCAGCAGCTGTAGAAGGTGGTGAAAGTCCAGTTGGAGAAAGAGGATCTGTTTTTCTGATGCCATCTACCCTGTGTAATCATTTACACCAGTGAAAGATGTGTGTAAAGTACTACCGTTCTGACCTGATAACATTTCAAAACAGGTGTTACTTTTTATAAATATTCTTGTTAAATTATGAAAGTCATAATGATACTTATGAAATTATACCAATGAAATACTGGTTTGTATAAAGGAAAATAAGATCAATCCATTGCAAATGAAAAAGGCTGACTTACTTTTGTGTCCTACGTAGTGCATGCAAAGAAGCACTTCAGTTATAGTCGGTTACTTTTACAGAGCTTTTTTGGAGACCCAGCATGCAAACTTAGCAAAACTAGACAGAAGCCTTTTGCAATTTTAATTTGTCAAACATGTAAATGTATTTTATCTTCTTTACAGCACTTGGGCATGAGGGAAGTGGGAATGGTTATTTAGATGAAGAGGATGTAGAGTGTGGGATGAGGGACCCAGAGGGAGGAACCCTAGGAACAATGAAGCACTGGGAGAAGGTTTGAGCTGAATTTTATCTTACTGTAACTTTCCGTGCTAATAATGCCAAACTGCAGGAAACTGGAGAGTTTGGACTCTGCATAGTAGTTGTTGCTCTGATATTTTTAGTTATGATGATATCTGTCCTGAATAAAATGTACAGTATATCGGGATCCTGTTTCACAATCATTGAAATAATTGAAGGGAAATCCGTCAAGTACTGGCCACAGTCATGTCTGGGATCTTAAATTTCTCATCTCAAATTTATATCAAACTTTAGATTTTGTAAAATCAAGCTTTTACCAAATGCAAATCAGAAATGTTTCTTTGTTCTTTCCTTTCCCCTTCCCGCCTCCTCAATTCCAGCTGACATGGTTGTTTTTAAACAAATGTTTGCTTACTCGCCTGCAAGGTTAGCAGTCCTAACATTGAAACTGACAGTGAATCTGATTTCAATTGACTGTCGTTGTCCAAAATGAGGGAAATTAAAAAAAAACAAAAAACAAAAAAAACCAACCCAGAGTTTAGATAGGGAAAAACAAATTGGATTTTATAATCTAAACTGTTGTTGGTAACATAGGTACAATAATATAAGGCTGAGGATTTACCCATGATTTTTTAACTGTCTACCTTTTACATTCTTAAAGAAATCTTTAAAGGAATTTGTACAAAGTTATTTTTTCCCAAAGAAAGGTAGGTAAGATTAGTAAATTATTTTTGCTTATAATATTGCATTTTATAAGTATTTCTAAAGTTTATTCTGAGTTAATTTCAAAATAAACCACACATGTTGAGAATAAGAAATATCAACTTAACTACGGATAAGAGATTAGGGCCTAAATTTCCAATTTTTACTTGTGAAATGTGACCTGGATCCTTTATCGGGTAGGAAGTATTATTATAATAAATAATGTTACCAAAAAGAGTGATCAGCTTTTACTAAACAACATGGAGGGAGTGCCATAATAAAAGCATACACTTGTTTAATAGCAAAGTTCAAAGGCTAGTAAGACAGGATTTTTGCCTGTATATTTTCAGATATGTGATTGTAGGAACTGTGCCAGCCTCTTTCCAGTGGGGAGCTGAGGTGAGCTAGACAGAAAATTGGGGGGGGGGTCTGTACTATACATATAACACACACACACTCACACACAGACACACACATACCATACCATGCCACCCTTACTTCTGAGCTGCTGCTGGCAGCGGCACTGCCTTCAGAGCTGGGTGCCTGGCCAGAGACCGGCAGCTGCTGGCCGGGTGCCCAGCTCTGAAGGTAGCGCTGCCACCAGCAGCAGAGCAGAAGTAAGGGTGGCAATACCATACCACACCACCCTCACTTCTACGTAACATTTGACCTTTTTGCTGAGGGGGTGGCTATAGAGCGATTAAGGCAAATTTTGGGGCAGCTATAGCCCCCAGCGCTGCCATGTGTGGTTGATTTTTATTTCATTTAATTTTTTTAACCTGTAAGTAGAAAAGTTACAAGTAAGATGTGTCTCTCTGGAGTAGAAAAAGAGGAAATAAAGTAGGAAATTAATGGATTCATGCCTAACAGTAATTTTGAACAGGACATAGGTGCATATTTGTCTCTCAATGGTTGCACTTCCTATAAGGGATGCCTACACTGAAAGGAAATACATGGCTCAGAGCTCAATGCTTAACTCTATACTTATACAAAACTCATGTTGACTTTAAAAAAGACCAACTATTGTTATACAACAGTGGTTTTGAGGCCAATCAGCCATAGGAGGCCCTTCCCTCATATAAAATATAGGACATTCCATATGCCATACACGGGTTGAAGATGCAGGTATATCAGAAGAATGTTTTCTGAAGGGAGTGGGAAGAAAATAAAAGGATTTATCTTTGAACAAGGTGTGTATATATATATATCATATATCAAACTAAGCATTTACATAATTGGCAATCTGGAAAATATTGGTATTCTTAGAGTTCATTTTGTGTTCTGTGTAGCTTGATGCTTTCTTCCAAACAGAGGTGCCAAATCAAAGAGTTCCATGGACATAGTTCAACTTGGTACCTGCTGGACCAATATATTTTTTTCTTAAAAGTGCCATAGTTTTTATTATTTATTTATTTTCTATTATTATAAAAGTTAGCTATAGAAAAGATTTGTTCTATTAGCTAACTTCTAATCCTGCATCTTGACTGGGGGTTAGACTAGATGACCCTTGCAGTCCCTTCTAGACCTATGATTCTAGTCTCACTAAAGGCCAGTTCCAAAGTACACTGATGTCAGTAGGAGTGTTTCCAATGACTTCAGCCAGCTTTGGATCAGGCCCTAATTCATTTTAAAATGTGCCCTGTAATAGTTAGGGCCCAATCCACTTAGGCACATGCTTAATGTATGCATATGAATCTTCTCTTTGACTTCAATGTTAGTAAAGTTAACCCAGGCATAAGTGTTTGCAGGATCAGGATGGTATCGACTAATAAACCTGAGCAATATTTTCTGCAAATGATTTTCAATGTTGTCAGCCTCTTCCTTAAAAAAACAAATACAATCTATATTCTTACACCAGGTCATCTATTTTATTATCAAGACAAAACTGAAACATGGAAAAAGCTGTGAGTAAAATATAAACTCTAGCTTGACCTTCTTCTATCAGTCTTCTTTTTGTTTTGTAATTAGCAGTATGAACAGTGAGATAAATGTAGTGTGATATTTGTTGGTAAGAGTATTGCTAAATTAGCTTGTGTTTATTCAGTGCATCTGAATTCTCAAGAGATCTGTGCTTAAAAAATATACACACCTCATCATAATAAGTCTTCAGATTTTTTGATACCTGTTTTCACAATAAAACAGGGTTTTTTTAAATGTGTTACATAAGAAAAGTCTGTGACAATTCCTTATAATCTAATTCAGCTGGGACCACAGCCTAGATCCTCAGATGTTGATTTATATCAACTGAGGATATGGCCCCATTTTTTTTGTTTTGTTTTGTTTATGTCAGCTGAGCTCTATTCTATAAAAACAGTTTTGGCTTCCTGTATAGAAGCTGCATTTTGAACTGAAAGGGACCGGGCAGGCCACCCCACTGCTGATTTTCTAAGCCTCTTGCTAACTTGATTTAGCACATATGAATTTCTTGACGGATGTTCTGCAGAAGGGAACTCTAAAAAAGCTTGAGAGCATAATAAATATTTATAAGCTACTTTCATATTTTTCTTCCAGTAATTATTCACTTCTGCAATCTGCTAATATTCCCAAGATACTTGAATTCCAGATCACTACACTGTGTATATATTCAATACATAGTTTATACTTTAGTGCAGTGGTCGGCAAAAATGGTAGAGCCGGCGCGGCAGGGGGTGCGTGCTCAAAAATTTTTTACTGATAGGGGTGCGCGATCAAAAAAGTTTGGAGACCACTGCACTACAGAATCACAGTAAATGTAAGGGTTAAGGAGTGATTGTTTTAAAAGAATGATATTAAAGTAACTACATTTTAATGTTTCTTGGATAATGCAAAGCCATTGCCAAACTAAATCTGTTGAATTCTGTACTTAAATCGTTACAATCAAGCCCCCAACTAATGTGATAATACTGATATTTGAATGCTCTGTGTGATGTCACCCTGACATGTCATCTGTTTTTTCCCACACACTGTGTTATATGTTCTTGAATGACCTTCTCCTGCTGTCTGATAGGCACAGGGCTTAGAAACAGCTGAAACACACCCATGTGCCATACTGGCATGTTTCTGAAGCTATCATCTTATTCTCCAGAAGAAAACCTAAAAAATGTGACGCAAGTGTATGCAGATATGAGTCTGTAGACACCCTGGAACAACAGCTCTGAGAAGAGAGGTGCAAACTGACCCATTCATCTCAGGGAGGTGATAACTCAGGGGCCGAGTGATGATAATTTAAATGTCAAAATTGTTAACTATTTCATTCCTCCTGTAAGAGAGGAAAGGAACAATCACCAATCTGTACAATTTACTGGGAGCGAGTCTCATTTTCGTGCCCCAAGTGGGTGGCATTTGGGAGATACCACCATTGTTCTTTCCCCAATTAAGAGAGAGCCAAGGCCAAGGAGTCTGCAAACACTTGGAAGGTGGTAAGGTGATAGGGAACAGCCAGCATGGATTTGTAAAGAACAATTCATGTCAAACCAATCTGATAGCTTTCTTCGATCAGATAACGAGTCTTGTGGATAAGGGAGAAGCTGTGGATGTGGTATACTTAGACTTTAGTAAGGCATTTGATACGGTCTCGCATGATATTCTTATCGATAACTAGGCAAATACAATTTAGATGGGACTACTATAAGGTGGGTGCATAACTGGCTGGATAACCGTACTCAGAGAGTTGTTATTAATGGTTCCCAATCCTGCTGGAAAGGCATAACGAGTGGGGTTCCGCAGGGGTCTGTTTTGGGACCGGCTCTGTTCAATATCTTCATTAACGACTTAGATATTGGCATAGAAAGTATGCTTATTAAGTTTGCGGATGATACCAAACTGGGAGGGATTGCAACTGCTTTGGAGGACAGGGTCATAATTCAAAATGATCTGGACAAATTGGAGAAATGGTCTGAGTTAAACAGGATGAAGTTTAACAAAGACAAATGCAAAGTGCTCCACTTAGGAAGAAAAAATCAGTTTCACACATACAGAATGGGAAGAGACTGTCTAGGAAGGAGTACGGCAGAAAGGGATCTAGGGGTTATAGTGGACCACAAGCTAAACATGAGTCAACAGCGTGATGCTGTTGCAAAAAAAGCAAACATGATTCTGGGATGTATTAACAGGTGTGTTGTGAGCAAGACACGAGAAGTCATTCTTCCACTCTACTCTGCTCTGGTTAGGCCTCAGCTGGAGTATTGTGTCCAGTTCTGGGCACCGCATTTCAAGAAAGATGTGGAGAAATTGGAAAGGGTCCAGAGAAGAGCAACAAGAATGATTAAAGGTCTTGAGAACATGACCTATGAAGGAAGGCTGAAAGAATTGGGTTTGTTTAGTTTGAAAAAGAGAAGACTGAGAGGGGACATGATAGCAGTTTTCAGGTATCTAAAAGGGTGTCATAAGGAGGAGGGAGAAAACTTGTTCACCTTAGCCTCTAAGGATAGAACAAGAAGCAATGGGCTTAAACTGCAGCAAGGGAAGTCTAGGTTGGACATTAGGAAAAAGTTCCTAACTGTCAGGGTGGTTAAACACTGGAATAAATTGCCTAGGGAGGTTGTGGAATCTCCGTCTCTGGAGATATTTAAGAGTAGGTTAGATAAATGTCTATCAGGGATGGTCTAGACAGTATTTGGTCCTGCCATGCGGGCAGGGGAGTGGACTCGATGACCTCTCGAGGTCCCTTCCAGTCCTAGAATCTATGAATCTATGAGTCTAGCAGCACCTATGAGTATATTCAAGACACACTGAGGGTTTGTCTATAGTGCAATAACACACCTGTGGCTGGCTCATGTCAGCTGACTCAGGCTCATCGGGCTCGGGCTGCTATACAATTGCAGTGTAGACATCCAGGCTTGGCCTAGAACCTGGGCTCTGGGGCCACACAAATAGGGAGGGTCCCACATCCTGGGTTGCATCCCGAGCCTGGACATCTACACTGCAATTTTATAGCCCCACAGGTCGAGCCTTGCAAGCCCAAGTCAGCTGACATGGGCCAGTCATGGGTGTTTTATTGCAGTGTAAGCATACCTTGAGAGGGAGTCAAGCTCAAGGATCTCAGTGGAGTCAGTGAGCACACACAATCATATTTTGAATATCTGCGCAAACTACAGTGAGCAGGGTGTCATGGATACAGCTTTGGAAGGTGGAGCTTGGAAGAGTAATATTAATACTTTTTGCCCTCAAATCTGGATGAGGGGGGCCTCAATGTAAAATCCTATTTATTACAGTGGTTTATTATAAGCGGACAGAAGGCCTGCTCAAAGCTGCAATATTTTACTTGCTACGCTACCAAAAAGGTAACAGAAACGTTTTTATTCTGCAACCATTGTATAGTGTACAAGGTTGAGTCTGCAGCATTGTCTTGAATTATTCTGCAAAGGCTGTTTGTTAACATGAGCTTTACTTTTTTGGATTACCCTTATTATTGTCTGTTGAGACCAATTAGTTTACAAATTACTTTTTGTACTTAGACACAAATCCCCATTTACCATAAGAGCATTATTGTATTGCTGATTGCATGGAGGATGGTTAAATGTAATGTCACTAGTAAGATTTCACTTGCTAAAGAGCACTGCACATCTCCTTCTTTGAAAGTACAACTTCTACGATAATAGAAAATTTACTGAATTAAAAATATACAGCCCTATAAAACTCTAGTGTTTCAATTATCACAATAACTCCATAAAATAGTATCACACAGAATGTAATATATAGAATGTAACTCAAATTTGGAGCACCGTTCAAAATATGAATTGAATCAAAGTTCAAATGCTGTAAATTTTTTGTAGTTAGAACAAGTTTCTGATTATTCACACACACAAATAGACCCAGTAGCCTTCCTTTTGGCCAATCCTAATAGCCCTCTCCTCATCAGCCTATTTGGATCTAGAGCAGTGTCTCCCTCCACAACACACAGCCTCCAACCCCCTCTGGTGTCCTATACCAGCATTTCTGCGGTGCAGAAGGCTTTGTGCAGGCACTCTGTGGATGAATAAACGTCACCCTTTATGGATAACTGAGGTTATTTTATACAAGCCTTGACTTTTGGGAATGGCCATGTAAACCATGGCAATACTAGAAATATTGCTCCATCTGGAAACAAGAAAAACTAAAAGCTCATTCATTAAAGCAGTGGTCTCCAAACTTTTTTGAACACGCATCCCTATCAGTAAAAAATTTTTGAGCATGCACCCTCTGCCGCGCCGACTCTACCATTTTTGCTGAAGCAAAAAAAAAAAGTCGCTCGGACTCCCGCCCGAACTGACGAAGCAAAAAAAAAAAAGCACTATTCCTGCCGCACACCCCCAAGGATCCGCACGCACCCCACTTTGGAGACCACTGCTGTAGTGTAAGAGCACTGGATTGAGCTTCCATAAACCAAGGTTCTGTTCCCATCTCGGTCATACTTGCTGAGTGACCTGGGAAAGCCACTTAACCTTTCTATCCCTCATTTCCCTGTCTGTAAAATGTAAACAATGTTACTTCATAAAGTAGATTTAAATCTACTGGGGAAGAATGGAATATAAGTAGCATTCCTGCTGAAATTGGAATGTCATATTACAGCTGAAGCATAGGTCAGACCTTAGCAGGATTTATTTCCTTTGTAGCTACACCAAGCCTTGTTTCCCAGCCTGATTTTGCTGTCCTCGCCCTACCTGTCCATTGGCTGTTCAAGGCCATGGATATCCCCTGTTCTTTACTCTCAGATCTTGCAACGGTGTTTTTTTAATGGCCTTTTGCCAATTTTTAATGATGTATAAAGGAATCCTGAAAGCTTTTTAAAACTTTTTTTCTGCCTTTTTTTTTATCTTAGAAATATCAGCAATATAGGCCTTCTCTACACTACACAGTTTTGTCGGCAAAAGACAGCTTTTGTTGACAAAACCATGGATGTGTACACCCTACAATGCTCCTCCCACCAACAAAACTCTCCTGGTTTTCCAACAAAATAAATGACCTCAACGAGAGGTGTAGAGATTTTGAGGCAAAGTTAGATCAACAAAGCATCAGTATAGACACTGAGTTTGTTATGTCACCGTAACTGGCCTCCAGAAGGTATCTTGCAATGTCCACTGTATCCGCTCTGCTCACCATTTTTAACTCCGCTGTCCTGCATCCAGCTATACAGGCATGTGCCTCTCCTCTTTCAAAACCCCAGGAAGTTTTTGAAATTGCTCAGCATGGAGCGCTTACATAGCTACTGCCCTGTTGAGCATGCCGGCTCCTAGCAGCAAACACACTCCTGCCTGGACTACAAGGGAGGGGGTGGATCTCCTTGGTTTGTGGGGAGAGGAAGCTGTGGGAGAACTCTGAGGGAATCATGGAATCAAAACATTAATGCAGAATTCAGCTCTCCCTGGTACTAGGAGCACAGTGGCAGGCAGGCAGGTTGGACTGCTGCCAGAGGGTGGGGGGTAGGAGAGACTCGTGCTCTGCAGAGCCAGGGAGGGAGGTGGGGCTGATGTCAGGGTGTCCCCTCCCCTTGCTGGTGAACTGGTGTGTGGAGACAAGGGGACACCAGCTATCTGTGCACTACCTTCTGCCTCAGGATTGGTTGCTTCCAGCTGCTGTCCGAACTTAGAGACTGCATGCTGACACACTCACTGTCCCCCAACTCACACACTCTCCCAACACTCGCTCTCTCTCTCTCTCTCTCTCTCTCACACACACACACACACACACACACACACACACACACAGTCTCTCCCCTCCCACGCTCCACCCTTCTATGGGCTTCTTATGTTAGTGTTCACCAATGTCAGTTTGGTCATATTACTGAGTGCGACTTTAAATAGTGATTTAAAATATGTTACTTTTCGGGCACATACCGCAACCATTACAAGCCTCATAGCATGGTGCAAACAAGCAATGCCAGGCTCAGCACACTACAGCATCATCACATTACTGTGGCTCAGTGTTAATATGCTCCTTCAAGGCATCCCCCAGCCATATAGCCCCCCAATGGGCTCCTGTGATAGCCTTGTGTTCATAACACACAGCACAGTACTGAAGAGCAGATCCTATCCATGCTTTCTGACAGAGATGGCTGGGTTGCAGGTAACCAGGGCAGTTGAAAAGCAGCTGACACTCTAGTAAGATGCCCATGGAATGATGGGACTGAGAAATCTTCATCATCTGATGCTGTATCTGGCCCCATGAGGCATTGCAAACCCTTCCCTACCCTGTGGCCAGTTGCACAGTGGGATAGCTACCCACAGTGCACTGCTCTCTCTGTTGATGCAAGAGCTGCTATTGTGGATGCGCTCCACCAACACAAGGAAAATTGTGTGGACATGCAACAGCGGTTTAATTACACTGCTCTACAGCCAAAATGCTTCTGAAATAAATGTAGTCAAACTTTACTAATTCTGGGTCACTGAGAACGAAAATGATGCTTAAAATTGTTGATTGGCTCTAGTTTTCAAGATATGCTATTGGGTCAGTATATACGACCCTTGACTTGGGAATGGTGGAGGATAAGTGAGTTATAAAGGGAAGGGATCTCAATTTAAACCAGAAATGACTAAAATACATCTTTGACTGGATCTATGAATAAATCATGACTGGGTTTGGACAGTACTTGCTTTTTAGGCAAAACAATGAATGATGCAATCTGAAGCTGGTATTGCGTCATACATGATATGAATTGCATCATGTTATTCCTAGAAGTTATGGATGATGCAATCATAATGAAGCTTACATCACTCTGCTGAACAAATTGCCCTATATCAGCTCTAGAAATCA
>NW_020664409.1:80778178-80855373 GCF_002925995.2 Terrapene triunguis
TATCTCTGAAGCAGACGACTTCTCAAAAATTGTAGACCAGTGTTACAGCAGTGCCTGTACATTGGTGTAACTTGTATCGACAAAACTCTGTAGTGTAGATACAGCCTTAGTCTAGTCTTTTCTGGTTTTGCTGAAGGATCTAATTGAAGACTCAGAACATGTTTATAGTGAGCTCTAACACTTTAATTGTTAAACGGAGGTTTTGTGGCATCTTTAATCAAGATGTTTTATCCAGAATGTTAATTGGTTATTAAAGTTCAATAGCTGATAACAAAAATAAACAAAACCAGAGTTTTAAACAATCTGACTGACCCCCCTCTTGCTCTTAATTGCTCAACTTTCATGACTATCTTGAATATATTACTAAATTTAAAACTCATGCAGTATTTTTGTGAAACCTAATATTGTTTAGAAAATGACATCTAAATAATTGAGTTAATTAGATGACATTTGCACATCATTATTAGAGTTATGATTTTTTCAGATTCTCTTTATTGTATAGATTTTTAAGTAGTGTTAAAATATTTTTTGTTTTAACAAGCTGATTGTCTCTCTGTGTTCTTATATAGCATCAATCTGTGCTATGGTACATAAGGATTAGAATTACTTTCTGTAGATTTGTTTTATATTGCATGTATTTATCCATTGATATATTCAGTATATTAGTCATGATAATAAGCTCTCTTGTAATAAGCATACTTACAATACAGTACCCTCTTGATTTAAATGTCAACATTTTATAATTTGAAATCAATTAATAGTCTTTTAATTTTTTTAGTAATGTCAAGAGTGAGCAAGATTAGTTAGTGTTTTTCAAGCTCCGTATACAGTAATTGGAATAATTTATCTTGTTAAAATTTATATGCTCTGAAAAGGTCTTTAAAGCTAAAGTAAAACCACTATTGAAGTTGTAGTTAATAGCATTGCCTTTAATTTAACAAAAAATATATGTGGCTTCTACACTGATTTTGTAGAGACTCTGCTTTCCTGATGCCAGTTGCATTTCTTTGTTGCATCAGACTCCTCCAGGCTGCATCCACTCAGACACAGTCAAGTATTTCTCAGCATTAGGAAATTTCTGTCTGTTTCTCAGATAAGATAGATCTGATCAAGACTGAGTTTTCACTGTTCTGGGTGCAAATCTGCAGTAGTATCTTTGAAGGAATTTCAGCATTTTGCTTGTTGAGGTTTGAGATGCTTGAGGCACTGTGATCTGCATACTGGATTATTGTACTTTACCTGACCTAGAATGGATCCACTACCCTTTCTCCCGGTCTAATAGCTTTTATGAATAAGTAGCATTGTTGAAAATGAAGGAAGTTTAGGGGATTTAGAACTGAACTATGTTATTATGGAGGTGTGACAGAAGCACTCTGATATTATTTATGAGCTGCTCAGTCCTGAAAGGTGCTGAACACTCTGGCCCTGATCCAGCAAAGCATTTGAGCACATGCTTAGCTTCAGGCACCTGAACAGTTGCATTGAAGTCAATGGTACTTGCTGCACAGCAGGGAGATGCAGAGATACTCAAGAAGTGGGGAACTAATGTAAATTCATGCCCTACTCAAAAGAAGCCCTAGTCCCTATTTTCAACTCCCTTTCTCTCTCTGCTAGGGCCACATAGGGATCGAGAGTGACTACAGCCCTTGAGCTTCACTACCTCTTTGTGCAGCCTCAAAATACTCCATTACAGCAATTACTGTGACTTGTAGTTTAACTCTTCCCATCATATTTTATATGATAGATCAGTTCTTTATTGGTGAAGAGATTCAGCTACCCAAGCATAAGAGGTATAGAAAATATTCCTGTGTTCAGTTACTGACAGTATCCAGACTGGGTCATATCTCATCAGTTACTTACACAAACAGTAATGCACATCACTTTGAAACACACAGAAAACAATAGAAATACAAAGAAAAAGGACAGGAACAGAGATACTCCTTTTCTTCTAACTTCTGATTCTTATCTCACTGTCTGGCTGCTTGGCTACATGCAGGTCTCATTTTCTCCTAGGGAAATGACCATAGAAAATCTGTTTCTTAAGGTTGTTTTGCACCTGTTATTTTAGGGATGTTTGGCTGTTTCTGGCTAGGTTCCCACAAGATCATACCAAGTACACCCAGACTCAACAGGCATAAGCAGATGTTCATGCTTGATCTGGTTCATTGCTGATTATGAGAAATAGAAACGAAGTGGTATAGGAAAAATAACTGAGGCAACGGTAATAATTGCCCTACCCATGCTAGACCTTTTACACAAGGGCTTTTCTGAGGTGAAATGTCCCATATTTCAAATGTCAGATGTCTGAAGATGCCTCTGTACATTTCCAGTAACTCAGGCAAGTCAAGATTATTCAGGTTTGGTTGATATTTCTTTCCATTATCATTGGCTTTTTCTCCCCTTAGCAAGAGATGCACAAAAATGTAGCTGCTTATTAAAGTCCATACGTAATATAGTCTGGTGTATTTATTCCAATATTGTACATTGAAACCCAAGAGTAAAAATGGTGGCATTAGTTGCTCAGTGCCTTGGTTTCCCCATCTGTAAAGTGTGTGTTGCCAGACTTAATTCATTAATGTTTATAAAGCGACCAGTCATCCTTGATAGAAGGCACTATAGAAGTGCAAAGTCGTATTAAAGTATTATAAAGTAAATATTAACTCAGTCCTACTAACAATTACCATTAGTGGAACAAAAAAATCTTAAGTTTTTTTTTTTTTTAAATAGGAGTCTTCTATTTCTAAGCATCTTCCAAAAATGATTGAAGTAAAAAGAGATGTTCTGTGGAGAAAAGGGATCAATTCTCATTAATCTACAAGGACAGAACAAAAAGTAATGGATTTAAGATGTAGCAAAGAGACTTCAGGTTTAATATTAGAAAACATGAATAATTATAACACCACCTGGGCAGTAGGAGACTTCCAGTGGAGACTGCTGAAGCATTTTCAAGGCTATTCAAAGTTAGGCAACCATCTATTAAAAGTGACATAAATAATTAAAGCAATCATTCCATAACATGGGGTGATTGACTAGTTATTGATAAACCTTTAGAAATTCCTACCCAACTGAATTATTCTATGAGTGATTTTTAATAAAATATTAGTTTATATTTATAATTTTTATAAAATATTAGTTATTATTTTGAATAAGACTATTCTGTACACTTGTCAAAATAATAAGAAATATGTTTTTCCATAAAATGGTCTTCCATAGTCTTTATAAGTAAACTTTGTATCTTAAAGTGTGAACTACTGAACCTGTTATTATTACAAACATACATTTCGGTCTGCATGCTTGTCAGTAATCAAACAGAAACTTCTCGGTAAATGCTGCATGTAGTTCCATAACCTTTTTTAAATGCCAGATAACAGTTGATCTTTTGGAAGGGAGGGAATTCCAGACGTGATGAGGAAAATCTAGACTCTGACGATCTTGAGGATATGCTGCAAAATCTCTCTTTGGAAAAGCCTTTCCGTCATAGCAGGAATGCCACTCACAACACTGACAACCTCTTCTTCCCAAATGCTCTTGCCTCCCCAAAAAACCTGAAATAAACATATCAGCTAACCAAAAAACAAGGTTAAATTCCAGCACGTATGCCAAGCAGATTTGTTGTCCCCAAAAGGGAGAAGAGCCAGAAAGTTTGTGAAATCTACTAGGGATTTCGTTATTGCTATTGATTTTACATGAAAGGCATTCAGATACTAAGGTGATGGGTGGCAGTAGAAAGGGATGGGATTTTCTTTACATCAGTGGGAGTTCTGGAGATCTCTTAGTGTACACAACACACTGGTAATAGGTGATAGGCGTGATTTATCTTAGAGGATTGCAATTTTAGCCAATTATAATTGTCTTTATAATTACTGTAGCATACTCACCCATGTTTAGTTTCAGCAACTTGAAAATAAAACAAATATATGTTTCACAAATATACCATAAATTTCAGTGGGTTGTACTCACCTCCACGTGGGTTCTCAACCTGAGAGTCATTTACCTCATGGTGGACATTAGCAGGTCTAAAGCCACAACCACCCTCTTTTTCTCTATAGTCAGGTGGGAGGGGGTTGGTCCTAAAACTATGGGAGAGGGATTCTGAAGCCTTTTACTTGTATAATATGGGGTCACAACATGGAAAAAACACTGATCTAATGCACATCACAAAAGTACCAAAGGATTTCTGAGTTGTGGTTCATTTCACACAAATTTTGCTGTAAGCTACATACAGTAATACTTTATGGGAATCTGTCTGTTTACTTCTCCTCACTAGCTCCTTTACTACAACTGAGTAATGTTTTCTTGGCTATTCAGAGGAAAAGGCCTCTCCTGGTAATGTGACCTCAAAAGTAAAAATGTGAGAACGGTTTCCCAGTCATTCATCTTATTTCTCGAAGAAATCAGATGGGAATTTTGGCTCCTTCTATTATCAGATCTCTCGTCCACAATTTCCTTCTTCAATTTAATTAAAAATTAATTTAATGGAAAAAATCTGTGGTGACACTGTCTAGTTTTTCTTCACATAATTAAAATATATTAAATAATGTTCTGCACAGTGTAAAGTTATACATCTTTAATTAAATACATTATGTCATCTGACAGAGATTCCTCATGTCTACCCAGCTGAGGATCACCTCATTTTTTTAATCTGTATAAGCACTCAGGTACTCTGGTGTTGAGCACCATAAAAACATGTATTAAATTAATAAATAGAATAAAACACAAAGTTAGGGCTAAGATACATTTTGTTTCAGACTATAAAGTGTCTAATTCTTTACCTAAGACTTATGCCATTACAACCAGTGTATTTGCATCTTCCACTCTCCCTACATAAGGAAGAAACTAGATTTTCAACCATTCATTGAAGACCATAGTCTGCAAGGCCCTGATTAGGGAAAGCACTTAAGCATGTGCTTAACCTAACACTTCAAAGCGACTTAAGCAGGTACTTAAATGCTTTCATGAAGAGGGAGGCTTTCCTGAACTGGGACCTAACTTTGATTTTAAAATGATCCTTTCTTTTCTGTTCAGGGAAGCTTTACTGTTTGAATCAGATTATTTTTTTAATATTCCATCCTATCATTGCAAGAAGAGAGGGGCAAAGCTAATGCTAGCAGCAAGGGTGTTAAAATTCAGTGGTTTTAGTTAGAGGAGTTGGTTTTCATTCAGCTGAACAACAATCTTTGATGGTTCTTTTTCTGCTTGCAAACTGAGCGTGTATATTGGCATCATACTCAGCATTTAGATCAGAGGTCCCCAATCTGTGGGGCATGCCTCGCTCGGGGGGCATGGGGGAACATTTGGGGAGGCATGTCTGGGGCCCAAGCTAGCCACCACAGGGCACGCGGAGGGAGCGCCACCCAGCTCCGCTCCTGGTCCTGACTCCCACTGTCAGCCGTAGCTGCTGGCCCCACACCTGGGGATCTGGCTGTGAGCTGTGGCTGCCTGCCCCGCACCCAGGGGTCGACTTTTGGCCGCAGCTGCCAGCCCTGTGCCCAGGGCACTGGCTGCCAGCCTTGGCCCCCAGCCGAGACTCTGTTCCCACCCTCACCCCCAGCTATGGCCCCAGCCTCGGGCCCTCTTACCCCGTCCGCATTCCCCCCTCCCAGAGCCATGGTGCCGCTTCTGAATTTGAGTTTGCAATGTGACATGATGTCAAAAAGGTCCAGTGCAATTTGGAGCTGCATAGTTAGAGGTGTCATGAAGATGGAAACCAATATTTTCCCTTTCCATTCATCTCTGTTGTGACCATACTTGGAAAATAGTTTTTGATTCTGGATACTATGTTAAGAGAAACATTTTAACAAATTGAAAAGTTAGAGAAGAGTAAAAAACAATTAGGGGCTGAAGATTCTGACTTATGGGGAAAGATGAAAAAAGCTAAAATAACTGATGTTGACTTGGAATAGGTTGACTGTGTTTAGCAAATGTTTATACAGTTCATCTGGTATGTATAACATGTCTAAGAGACCACTAAGGGGGACATACCAGTTACAAATATTTGAAAGATGTAAACACTAAGGAATCATGTTTGCCAGTCTTGCTTCAGCTGATCTTGAATTCTGAAAAAAGTATGGTAGGGCTGACTGAAATAGGATTTTTTCTGAAGATCTGCTGACAAAGCAATTATGAATATTATATATACAATGCAGTTTTCCCAGGCCTAGGACCTACGTAAAGCAGTGGTTGTTTATTTTTGTTTTGTTGCTGTTGTTGTTGTTGTTTGGTTAGTTGGCTGGGTTTTTTTGTTTGTTTGTTTTTGCTACTAGCGCTTTTAGAAATAGATTGATATCAAAATGATAGTGGCTAAAGAGCAAGACTTCACTGAAAACCAGACACTGTGATTAAGCTCTGGTTTTCTGAATAAATAAATTAGTTATAAAAACAGTCATGCTACAGCTCTCATTGCTTCAGGAGCAGTTTCAGTCAGCTTTGTAAATTAATATGCCATGTCTCAATCTCATCTTTAGAATAAAATATTTTTAACATCCAGGAGGAACTAAGTAAGCAGTGAGGGGAAGTTAAGGGAACAAAGTTAGGCCAACGGGAAATAAAGCAGTACAGGAGTGGTTAGGAACTGAAGTAAGTGCCAGTCATTGATCTTGTGTAATCAACAGGTTAAGCACAATACTGGTTGGCTATTTGGTTAGTAGGTTTACAACAAATACTCGCTCAAGAATTACTCTGTTTTGAACTTTCCATTTTTATGGAAAGTAACTGAGAAAGTCAGTTCTGACTGCACCTGAATTCCTCTGTTTTCTTTCTTCCCTATACATCCGAGTTAAATATGGAACTGAGACTATTGATAGTGTCCATGATGTTTCTTCAAAATATTTTGGCAACTTTTGATATAATTTCCCACAAAGGTGGTTTAATACTTTATAAATGATAGCTTGAAGCAGCAACTGAGGATGTACCATCCTTCATGAAAAGACAGAGTTTTCATCAAGCAGAGAACTTCACACCAATACATGTTTCTCCACAAGAATTAAAAAGAGATGGTGAAATTAAGAGGGAGATGATGTAGTTGAATCTATTCCATATCTGGACCAAGGGCAGAGGGAGAGTCCAAGGAACATGAATAACATATTGGTAGTTTTCCCCCTCCCCCCCATGAATACAGAAAGGAAAACTTTTTCATAACCAAGGTGATATATGCCCCCCACCCTGAAATTATGGAACCCCCAAAATGGTGTAAATGTTGAGAAGATTGTATCTTTCAGAGCAGCTATTCAATGAGCATCTTCCTGTGTTAGATAAGTATTCATAGAATGTCATTGTACAGTTCTTAAGGCATGCAAAACCAACAGTTGTAAATTCCTCTTAAAAAAACTGGGAAGTTACAGGCAAAGTTACTCAATCCTCAATTATTCTAATAAGGGGGAAACCATGGACCAAACATCCATTCACTTCATGTAAGCAGTAATTAGTAAGGAGTTCAAGGCTGGGCCTGTGTTGGTTAATAATAACATTTGCTCTTGAGTTATGTAGGATGGAAGATGTTCTCTTGTATTTGATAGTGGGCAATAATGTATAAGTTGATGATGAATGGAAGACCCACCATTGGGTACCAATGGTGGAGGATATCTATTCTCTTGCTAGTCCTTTAAATGATCAGCCAAGGCTCACTGTTGGAAGGACCAAACTGTGAAGTCTTTAATTTTTTATTCAATCTTCACTTAGGCTGTTTACTTCGTTAGGAGTTTTGCCTGAACCCATGAATCTGGACTTGGCCCATAAAGAATAATTAAGAGAGAGTTTAAACTGAAGTTTTGCACATTGGGTAAACGTTGTTCAAGGAACTAATAAAACTCTCATGGGCAAAACTAGTTAGACAAATTCAGATTGTCAAAGGAGACCATCCTGCCTAGGTAACAGCAACAGTTCACCATGTCATCACTGTACGTACCTGCTGGCTGAATGCAAACATCAGCTCAGGAGTCACTCTTGAAGACAATACTGCTTAGGTAGTATTCAAGCCAAGATATTTTGCTGCTTCAGTGAACACACTCAGAACAGCCAGATGACAGCAAAAGCAGCAAAACAAAGGTCAGTTTGAGTAATGATTATGATGAGCAATGAACAGTCTGCAGAACGCAATTCAAACAAGTAGGTAACTGCCTTTCTTAGCGAAAACATCTGTATACAGTGGAGTACACTGTGCAAGTCATTAGTTTTCATGCTTTCTACTATTCCATTTACTAGCTGCTTGGATGCTGTGTATTGTGAGATTCTGCAACACGTTGGACATTACCATATCAGGAAGTTGCTTCTTAGCAGCTATTTAAAATAAGGGTTTGCTGTCTCTGTTCAATGGGGAGATGAGCATAAACATCTACCAACAGGTTCATCAGTGTAATCTAAAGAATGTTAAATTCAGGAGAACAAGTCTCTGATGAGTGACATGTAAAATCTGCATTGTGCCTGGGCTCTGGTTACACTCCCTACAAAGCACCCCAGAGTCCTTCTTAGAGAGACTGCTGGCAAACTGCTCCCAAACTCACTTAGCTCATGTGGGTATGTACCTGGGAAACCAAACCTCTCTAAAAGCAGTTAAGCTGCAGCAACATGGTCTTCAGCATGGGCTGCTTAAGCTTACTCCTGGGGGAAATCTGCATCACTGTATGTGCGCAGAATTCATGGCCTCCACAGATTTCTTTGCTTCCCTGCAGAAAAATGACTTCTCACAGGGAAGCAAAGGGAAGCCACAAGAGCAGACATGCACCCTAATTAAATACATTACCAAAATAATTGAAACCAGCTTGATTATATTGCGTTATTTTGAAAAAAAAATGCAGAATTTTGCAGAATTTTAAAATATTGTGTGCAGAATTTTTAATTTTTTGGTGTAGAATTTTTAATTTTTTGGCACAGAATTCCCCCAGGAGTATTAAGCTGTGTTGTCCTCTGGGGATGTACTCATGTTGCTAGCCCACTCTCACTCATTGTACAGGGTTCCAGAAAAAGAAAAGTTTGGTTGTCCATGTCCTGAATGTTGAGTCCACTCAGAGCCTGTGAACTAGCTAATTAAATAATAAAGAAAATACAGCTTAGGGTACACTACACTACTCTGGAATCAGAGGTGTGATTGGATAGGCATTATCTGCCCTGTCTTTTTAATCTAGCTAGCACAGTTTCAAAAAGCAGTAAAATTGTGGCAGCATGGGCTTCAGCATGGGCTAGCAGCACGAGTGCATACCCAAATGGATAGATCTCTCTCATTCATAAGCCCTTTGGAAAGAAATCAAATGCAGCTGTCTTAAGTACCTCAAGCTGTGATGGGATTTTGTTGCCCTCTTTCTGCTTTCCCGGGTTGAGGAAAAAACTTTCTTTGCTCTGACCCTCTGCTGGTGCCCTCCTGTACCCATGTTTGGTTTTCATGATGCTTCTTCTAAATGCAAAAATGAACTAAAAAGTGTCATGACTGTGGAAGTCCCATTTTGATGGCCCTAAAGATCTCAACTAGCCACCACATGCCAGTATTCTGTGGTAATATAGATCATGTCACAACTGGAGCAGTCTGAATTTGGTTTAAGGGCTATTCTAAAATCAGATGTCTGTAACATATATGCAGCCAAGTGCAGCACTGAGACAAACACTATAGTCATCAACCAGATGCTCCTCTGACAAAAGGATGATCCTTCTTTGTACTCTACTCTTTGAATACTATATAAATCAATGCTGGGCAGGGAGAGTTCTGCATGAAGCTAAGTATTCTATAAAAAAAAACTAAGGTGGCATTTGATAAAGGTGTATATGTCTCTCCCCAAGATTCCCAAAATATTTTGGAAACTTTGATGGGCCTTGTCATTTGTACCACTGAAGCTTAAAATATGAGAGCATATAGGTGTCCATGGACCACATGGTGCCTCAGTAGTGTTTTATTGTGGCTTCCACATTGAAGAAGTATCTCATATGCAGGACCCCATGTATTCTGTAGAACACACTGAACTTAAATTCTGCAGTAACCCCTTTCCTTCCCCACTCCCCATTTTTTCTGTGGTGCTTCCTACATAAATATAGTTTATTGTGAACGTGATTTCACGGGGTTTTTTTTTTCTTTTAATTTCAATATGTATAAAAGAGGAGAAGTGATAGCACTGACTGAAGACTGGGATAATGCAGGTAAAACTCATGCAGCACTCCACATTAATTCTGAGTTACATCTTTGGCACATCACCACGAGTCCTGTGGTAAACTGAAAGTACTTCATCTAGCAGTTGAGTGTTCAGCATTTTTAATTTTGACATTAAAAATAAATTTAAGGCATTCCATGATGATTCTAAGCTTGGCTACATAGGATGGGATAGGATAGGATGGGGCCACTGGGGCAAGTGGTAGTGTTAAAAGATGGGAGCTAATGAGAAACTGCTGTGTTTATGACAAGGGAGGAGAAGAAGAGAGTTATAGCAAGGGAAGGAAAGGTGTGGCAAGGGGTGGGGGAAAGTCATGCCATATGTTGTCAGTTTTCTCTTGGAACAAACTAGCAAGATCCTATGTGGTGAGAGAAGTGGAGGCAGAAATGGGGGCGGGGGTTCAGGAGTGAGTCAAATGTAGCAAAAAGGC
Organism: Terrapene triunguis; assembly: GCF_002925995.2. Lineage (NCBI taxonomy): Eukaryota > Metazoa > Chordata > Testudines > Emydidae > Terrapene > Terrapene triunguis. Next base: position 80,788,739 of record NW_020664409.1, read on the forward strand.
AGCTAGGCTTAAGGACATGGGGTTCAGTTGAGTTGGAATAGAGTTGTTTAGCTAGAACAAATTTGTAGTGGAGGAAGTCAGCCTGGTCATGGGATTTCCATAGAGGGGCACTGCAGTGCAAGAGCAGGAGCAAAGGAAACAGATGTTGGGGGTGAGGCAGGAGTTGGCAGGGTAGTAGGTCCATGTTTCTTTCTGACTTATCACATTAATGTACATTAACTTTCCTTAATTTCATATTGACACTAATATTTGGCATTTAGTGTCACTGCATCATTTGTGCGATGACTGTGGGTTTTTAATATGCAATACTTACAAGAGTGTCTATTAGTAATTAATTGGAATAGCAGCTAAGGCATCACTACTTGTTGGCATAAGAATCATAGTATATTACGACAGGCTCATCCTCCAAACTGCAGTAAATAAAAAGGAAGCAACTATGTTAAATATTCTTATTTATACATAAAAGATTTCTCTCCATTTTTATATACAATATTCAGACAGTAATACATAGCATTTGTATTTAAACAAGCCCACGCCTCTGGGGTGGAGTAATCCCATTTAAATCAACATCAAACAGTAACTCATCTGCCCTGCTGGATGGTCCAAACCCCAGTTCTGTAATACCAGCTGTGATGACAGTGTTGTTCTAAGGTACTTCAGAGCAGAGAATCAGCCCTCATTTTATATCTTTTACTGTATATTTTAACAGCCCTTTTCATTTAACTTTGTTCCCTCTTAAAGCATTCCTTGTAGTAGATAGATCTTAGGGTTTTACACTGCTGTCCATCACCCTATTATCTGAGCACTTGAGATGTCAAGATGAAAGGTACTTTACAGAGTAAATACCTAAGATAGAGTTCAATGTTTATAAAAATGGGGACTGATAGCACTAATTAAAGACCTCATGCAAGCTTCTTCACATACTTAATTAAACTGTGTGCTTTTTGGAGGAAAAACCATCTTTTTGTTATATGTTTGCACAGTGCCTAGCACAATAGGGCTGGAGCATCTGGGCACTACTGCAATACAAGTAATGAATAATATAGTCATGCTGTTATTATGCTGTTTGATATATTTCTGTCCTGACTTGGGAGTCTCCTGTTGTTCCACTTCTGAGCCTTTGCTGAGCAGAGAATGCCAACTGGGGATTTGCTGGTCATTGTGTTTATTATTTTTTCTTAGGGATTAAATTGAGAACACTGAATTCACTTCACTTGTGCCCTAAACCATATTTAAACCCAGCTCTCCAGAGGGGGAAAACCTAGTCTATTAACCACTTTACTTCCTAGGCCCCTTTTAACAATTACTGCTGCATTGTAATCAAGTTGAATTATTTAAGAAAATACAATTCATGTGATGTATAGCAGCATCTGCAGCACTATGCCCTGGGACTGTCACTGCACTGTGAGTATTCTCTGTTCTGTACTGCAAAGACGTTACGTCCTGTAGTAAACAATCTTGCATCAGCAGTGGGATAGACTAACTAACCTAATAGGCTTTTTTCTATTCCTAATTTTTGTAATTCTGCCTTCTGAAATATTGTATTATACATATTTATGGGTACATACTATTCTACTTTAATTTTCCACCCTCATCTATTTTCTCTGAACTGAATAGTTCACAACAGGAAAGACACCACTTTGTCAAATCTGAGTGTCTAGGCTAATAGATTCTGCCATCCAAGAGCCAGGCAGCAGTGTGATTTGTATAATAATTTTGGCTGATATTTTCTTACATACTGTGTTGATTATGCAGTCTGGTTTGTAATACATTTTCACTAAGCAGGAAATAGGGTTGTGCTTCTTTGGCCTGTTTACAGGGGACTTCAGCTGATCCCTCTCCCACACGCAGATCACTGAATCCGCATGCAAACCTCCATAGGTCCAGGGACATAGGTGCTGTGGATGCTGCTGACTCATTCCACGCAGGAAGGATGAGATCCATGTGCAGACATGATCCTGTGAGAATACATTCTCAGGGAATGATCTCCCACCTACTTATTATAGGGTTGGAAATACACAGTGGTCCCCATTTGTTAAGCTGTGAGCCCTAGGAATAAGGAAGGAAAAAGTGAGAGCGTGAGGAAGTCATTAATTATTATCTGAGCTGTATTTGCTTGCACTCTATTTGGATCTTTATAATTGAATGTTTTGAGGCAAAGGTTTCTACTAATGATTCCTATCTGGGATATATTTTTGGTAGATGGATGGGGGTCCAGTTGTTAGGATAGAAGCCAGGCAGTCAGGAGACCTCCTTTTCTCCAATTCTTAATCTGTAAATTAGGGGATTGATAGGTTTAATCAATTAGAACCAAATTATAGCTTGCTCTCATGGGTGCAACACAGTAGATATAGGGTGCAGTGAGCCCCTTCCTCACATACACATACAACCTGTTCAGAAGGCAGCCATAATTTGACTGACTATGCTCGGGAGCACAGAGGGTGAAGGCTGGATAGCGCTGCTGGCAGAGTGTATCAACCTAGTAGGTGTGGAGCCATAGACCCACCTGAGAACAGACAATGCTGGCAATGGAATTCAGGGAGAAATTCAGGCTACAGCTTTTTAAATATCTAAAAAGACCTGCCCATTATTGTATTAGCCCTAGCGTCCTAGAATGTCCCTTTGCTACTGCTAGAGCTGCTGCCCACACCAGAATGCTCTAGATGCTCAGCAAATCATACTTTGGTCCTCGCTGTTTGTAAAACTCTTTGAGCCCCTTTCAAAAGAGGTACTGTATACTGACGAAGGAGAAGGAGGAATGGTATTAAAAATGTTTTAAAGTCAATATGAGTAATGGTGCTGAGCACCCACAATTCCCCTCCTTTGTCAAGTGCTTTGAGATCTGAGGAAAAGCACTATATAAGAGCTAGGTATTATTACCATAGTAATAATACAAGTGAAATATATCAGGGCAGGAGCCAGTGAAGCAAAGGCAGTGATGTGGTTAAAAATTTACTTGTTTTGTCAAATGACTTAATTCATCCATGAAAATCACTTCAGCCCTTTAATTCCAGTCATCATTTAATAGGTATAGGAAAGAAACATCATGTGTAAAGCAGGTGCAATTGCTGTGGACACCGGTTCAGATTCTTCTTAGTTACATCAGTTCAGATGTAACTCCAAAGAAGTCAATGATGCTACTTAGATAAATGTAACTGAGAGCAGACTGAGAGAGGGGTTTTTGAGCACAAAATAATAATTCTAAGGGAAAAACAGGAAAAAAGGCAAAAATAAGAGTCTTTCTTACTGTATAATTCTACATGGCACACTTCAGTTTCCCATTTTGTTTCGTTCACTCCACTACTTTATTTTGCTGTATAATGTGACTGCTAAAATCACCTTCCTGAACTACTGATCTGACTATATCACCTTTCTGGCTCCGTGTTTCGTAGTGCATCAAATTCAAGCTGCTTGTCCTCATCTTCAATGCTCTTCAGCATCCAACTCCATGGATGCTGGAAATCAGAAGTTTATATATGGTTTATTCATTAAAGATTATTCTAGTTTCTAAAGAACCTTTTCTGTTTTCTTATTCTAAACTTTGCATTGGCACATGCTGGGTTTTATTTGATTCTTTATAGAAGTTTAACCACTTTATCTTAAGCTGATTTTTCGTCACTCCAGTTAGACAGGCTTAAGGTTTCATTCAATTATTTCTCTTCTTAAAAATTCTTATCCCCACAAGCTGTATTCTGACCTTGGTTATACCAATGTAAGGTTGATTTTCAAAGCAGCCTGAGGGCATTAGGCACCCAACTCCTCCTGAAATTCAATGTAATTGGGCAACTAATTACATTAGGCTCCTTTGAAAATTATCATCCTAGTATGGAGAGACAAGGTGGGTGAGGTAATATCTTTTATTGGATGAACTTCTGTTGGTGAGAGAGACAAGCTTTCGAGCTTACACAGAGCTCTTCTGCAGTCCACTGAAGTCCATGGAGGGACTCCAGGCTTAAATATATGTAACCCTGTCACAACCCTCACCTCTGCAGCATTTCCCTAGCTTGGGCCGAGTGGCTGGGTAGCTTTTGTATAAAACTGAATTTCTCCCTTTCATTCAGCTGAGTTTCAAAGTAAATCATTTGATTAGTTTTTGTCTGTATTATTGGGGGATTGTATATTGGGGGGGAAAACTACATATCTTGTTGCCCCAAGATCTGGAACTGGAGCTTTGAAAACTATCATAAGAGTATGTTTACTTCAGTATACTATGCATTATTGTCACATTGCAGGGACTAAAATAATGTTCATTTGTCACATTCAGAGGTAGAGAACATCTTTCCTCTATTTTCATACATACAATATTAAATTAATCCATGTGTTATATGACCCAAAGACTGGCGGCATATCCCAAGTTGTTCAATAGCACATGGCAGTTAATAATTATGGTCAGACTGGGTTCGAACCATATGTAGTGAAAGTTAAGTGATTTTTTTTTGTAATTCACTAAGCTATAGTAGAAACATTAGCTTAGAATCCAGATTTGTAAATTTAAGGCAATGAGACGAGAGTTGAGAACTCTCTTTGATGCACTTCATAACCGGCAGATGCAGGAAAGTTATATTCAAATAATCAATTTGCATTAGTGAGCTGTATCTGTTCTAATTGGATTTTGTAGAGGTTTCTTAGCATTATTAGAAGGCTATACACGAATGCTGGCTCAGAATGCTGATAAGTATCTGGCATTTGTTAAATCTGCAAAATACTTTTTTAGAAAGTAACAATTGCCAGAGAGTTCATTCAGCAAAAAAGGCATTTTAATTTACAAAATGCTTGTCTTCTTTTGTTCCCAAAATGGATGTATTTTGAGAATTTAACAGTAATATAGTTTTATTAAAATATTATTTTCATTTATGATTTTAATTTTTTTAACATATTGTTTTGCTTGCTGGTGTTGGAAGGTACCTACAAAAATATACATCACCACGAGATATCACAAAGATAAGAGCTATAATCGTAAATGCTGTTTTCAGTCTGTTCTATCTACTATCGGTATAGTCTTGGGTCCTCTTTCATTGTCTGGGTTTGGTTCTTATTTATGTGACTGCATGTAGTCCCATAATGGGGTCTAGGTAAAATTATTGCTTTCCATTTTCCAGTTTTCAGAGTGGTAGTTAGTCTGTATCAGCAAAAACAATGAGGAGTCCTTGTGGGACCTTAGAGACTAACAAATGTATTTGGGCATAAGCTTTTGTGGGCTAAAACCCACTTCATCAGATGCATGGAGTGGAAAATACAGTAGCAGGTATATATACACAGTACATGAAAAGATGGGAGTTGCTTTACCAAGTGGGGGGTCAGTTCTAACGAGACAATTCAATTAAAGTGGAAGTAGGCTATTCTCAACAGTAGAATACCAAGGGAGGAAAAATCACTTTTGTAGTTGTAATGAGGGTGGCCCATTTCAAACAGTTGACAAGAAGGTGTGAGTAACAGTAGGGGGAAATTAGTGTGGGGAAATTAGTTTTTGTAATGACCCATCCACTCCCAGTCTTTATTCAGGCCTAATTTGATGGTGTCCAGTTTGCAAATTAATTCCAGTTGATACCAGCGGTTAACTGAAATTTCTTTCATTTACCTTAACCAATGCTCCAACACTAGAGTTGATTTCCAGCACAATGATATTGTGGGCAGGGCCGGCTCCAGGCACCAGCGAAGGAAGTAGGTGCCTGGGGCGGCCAATAGAAAGGGCCGGCAGTCCGTCCATTGTTGCGGTGGCACGTCCAGGTCTGCGGCGGCAATTCAGTGGCGGGTCCTTCAGTCCCTAGCTTCCTCTTCAGCGGCACTTCGGCGGCAGCTCAATCAGGTTTCTCTTTTTTTTCTTTTTCTTTTTTCTTCGCCACTTGGGGCAGCAAAAAAACTGGAGCCAGCCCTGATTGTGGGTAATGATTTCAAAAACATTACTTGATTCAGGAGCCCAAGTCCCATGGAAATCAGTGGGACTTTGGCTCCTAAGTCACATAGGCACTTAAAAAAAAAGTTTCCATGTGTGCCGTACAGGATATACCACTTACGAAATAAGACCTTTTTTCTGCTTTGATCTCTAACCCGGGGACAGTACTGTAGTAGTTAGTCTGATCCTTTTACCAGTGACCATATGTGTCGCTATGACCACATTCTTCCAAAATTCTTGAATTAATGGCTGTCCGCAGCAGGTGTTGCTATAAATCCTAGCCCCCTCAGTAACACTTGGCAGGGTGCTATTCTTTATTTTTAATTAAAAAAAAAAGAAGCAAATTTTGATTTCCATTTTACTGGGGGAAATCTGAAGTAATTCTACTGACTTCAGTGGCGCTATTCCAGATTGACACTGGTGACATTTAGATCAATATACTCTGGCTCATAAAATATTAAATATTAAAAAATGACAAGAATTTTGCTACACCAATGTTACTGCTAATGCACACAGAAAACTGCAACCTGATAGTGGCTAGGCAGATGGCAGGTAGTGATCACTGCTAACTAGCAAATGGCTTGTCTGTACGGAGAGTTAGTGCTCAGCAAGCTAGGGTGTAACTCTCCAGCACTCTAACCTGCCATGCACTAACCTGTCTCCTTGGTACAGCAAACTTCTAGTTCCACAGTATGTTTTGACTTGCAGCTGTTTGGAACAGCAGTAGGTCATAGAGCATTACGGAACTTCTAGTGCGTGGTAGAAAGGTCCACATGGAAACTAAGGCTACGTCCTCACTATGGGGATGGGGGTCGATTTAAGATATGCAAATTCAGCTACGCAAATAGCGTAGCTGAATTCGACATATCCGAGCCGACTTACCCTGCTGTGAGGACGGCGGCAAATCGACCTCCGCGGCTCCCCCGTCGACGGCGCTTACTCCTACCTGCGCTGGTGGAGTACAAGCGTCGATTCGGGGATCGATTGTCGCGTCCCAACGAGACGCGATAATTCGATCCCCGAGAGATCGATTTCTACCCGCCGATTCAGGCGGGTAGTGTAGACGTAGCCTTAGTGCATGGCAGACTGGTGTCCTGTAGATTTACACTCCAGCTTGCCAAGAACTAACCCTCTATATAGATGAGCCCTAAGAATTGAGCGCATCCTATTAAATTTGTTACCCTGTCTCTGTGACCCACTTGTTTGTCTTGTCCACCTGTTATGTCTTGTCATTTAGACTGTATGCTATTGGGGCAGAACTGGACTTTATTATGTCTTTGTAGAGTGTCTAGCACAATGGGGCCTTGCCTTGTTGTGGCCTTTAGGCTTTATCACAATATAAATATTGAATAATGACAATAAATGCATTCCTAACCCAGCTGAAGCTTATGGGGCATTGTGCAACCCTTTAAAATACAATCAATTTACAATTTAATACAGTAATATGAAAACTAATTAAAATGCAAATAACATAGCAAATAATGCATTTGTGCAAGTGTTAAAATTGTTCAGCTGCATACACAGATGCACATGTACAAGTGGAGGCTGGAGGTTGAAAATGTATATATACCTGAAGTGCATCAGTGACACGTCTCTCTTTTTTTCCTGTCACCTCCTTTTGGTTGCACTGCAGGGAACAAACTAAATTATATTTGAAAGATTTTGTATAAACTATCAGTGCTTTTGAAATTCAGCTTGCATGTCAATTTGGGGTTTAGACACTTAATATAAACTATGTGTTGGTGCATTGTATGAGGGCTTGGGAGCGAGGAGACAAGCAAATAAACCCAATTAAAGAATTTCTTCTAACATTAAGTATTTAGGTAGCTAAAATAGGGCAATTTATAGACATTCTCTTCCATTCTGACAGTCTCTTTTAGAAAAAACACAGATTTGGAGCTAGGTAGCTGGTGGGTTTTTCTTTAGTGATGTCAGCAGACAGCACAGTGCAGTTCTGAAAAACACTTTATAAGTATTTTACCATTTTGTAGTTTAGCCTAATATCAAATGTATTACGGTACATTATATCAAATGTATTACGGTAGCATTTTTAAAAAGGATAAATATCTGTGGGGGGATAATTTAGTGCCAGAAGCATGAAGTTTGAACACCTCAGCTCTTTTGAACCAAAGGATCAATCCTCAGCAAGGTCGATTCAGCGCATTATCCTTTTGAATCAGCTAAAAGGAGTGCCATGCAATTTACTGTATGGAGGTCTTTGAAAGAAACCTTAATAAACTGAGTACCTGTCTGCTGTGTAGAGATATTTGCAATTCCATGGCACTTTTCACAAGAATAGAGGTTTTCCCAACTGTACATGGCCAAATTTTCCCCTGTCCTCATTGTTGTGTTGTAGAACAGTTGGTTCCATTATTTCTTTGATATCTATAACTGAGCTGTCAAAAACAACGAGGAGTCCTTATGGCACCTTAGAGACTAACAAATTTATTTGGGCATAAGCTTTCGTGGGCTAGAACCCACTTCATTAGATGCATGGAGTGGAAGATACAGGAGCAGGTATAAATACATGAAAAGATGTTATTTGCCTTACCAAGTGTGAGTTCAGTCTAATGAGACAATTCAATTGACAGCAGGATACCAAGGGATGAAAAATAATTTTTGAAGTGGGTGGGTCATTACAAAACCTAAACCTAATTTCCCCAGTACTAATTTCCCCCTACTGTTACGCACACCTTCTTGTCAACTGTCTGAAATGGGCCACTCTCATTACCACTTCAAAAGTTATTTTTCCTCCCTTGGTATCCTGGACTCCTTGTTGTTTTTGCTCATAAAGACTAACATGGCTACCACTCTGAAACCTGAGCTGTCAAAGTTCACTGCATTGGCTGAATATCATGGAAATATAGTCAGTCTATTTTTATTCTCTGTGTGATAATCAGATCCCTACATTTAGTTCAAAATGACAGTCAAAAATGTCTGATTTCTGCTTGAGGAGTTATATTAATTGTTGCCTGGCTTGATTTTATTTCTACATGAATGACCTCAGAAAGAGTAAATGCAGCTGTCATATGTGTTATGTGCTGAGTTTTTAGACCTGAAATTGACCTCTTTGAGAAGAGCACCTATACCTTATACAAGAATTTATGTATAACAAGATATAGAACATTATAATTTAGACATGGTTTATATAGTATAGAACATTTAATAAACCATTCGGTACATTATATAAAAACTCTAAGGCACTTACCTCAACATTTCAATCGTAAATGCTTAAAGCATTTTGTATGATGTTTCCTGCTACAAATTCCACTTCTATTCAATTATTCTAAACTATTAATGCATTTTTCAGGCACTTTGTGTCTGAGATCTTTTCAGACCAGTCTGTCATATATGGCATGCTATACTGAAAGACATTATTAGAGACAAGGTAGGTGACGTAACATCTTTTATTGGACCAACTACCTCACCCACAAGGCTACAACGACACTATATACATTATTAGATATAGACATACATTTCCTTAGCTATAGGGTGCCTTCAGTGGGAGCTGAGAGTGCTCAGCATATTGCCCAGGATTGAGCCCAGATATGTGAACACAAAGGGCCAGATACACACCAGCTGGTCTATCACTAGGGCTCCTAGATGCTATGGTAATACAAATAATAATAACTGTTAGTGTTTACACGTATCAATTTTTCTCATCCCAGAATTCTGAAATGCCAAAATTAGGCATCTTACATATTCCGGAGATTATTTATGCAGCAAAGTGCATTGTATCTTTATAAACTGTAGTGCTGATCTAAGAAAAAGGGGTAGTTTCCCTTTAACTTACATGAAATCTAGGGTGGCAAATTTAATCTTAAAACTGCCAGGGTTTGTTTAAATGAAACTGAAATTCTTTGGGGAGCATTTTAAATCTACATAATGTTTGTGCGATAATGATTGTGTGATGTAACCTTTAAATTAACAGATATATGTGTGAAGATATGTACCTGCCATCTGCTTAGTGGCTTCACATTTGAAGATGCGACAGTGTATTAATTATTCCACCTAAAGGCTATAATGTTTGGATGGAACAACTTATTTTCATGATGTCTGATGATTCTGAAAATGCCCCCTTTTGCCCAAACCATATACCCCTGTGGTGACCACTCAGTTCCAACCAGTAGCCGTGTGGATTTGATGCACAATTCTATTTAGAGTGGGAAGGGTTTCTATAGATTCCAAGTTATACATTTCAGTAAAAAAAATACTTCATTTTGGTGGGAATCTAATGGTAGAATTTGGTTGCAAACTATTATACCTTTAAACACAGAGCTCTTTAGCCATATTGTGCTCCTATTAATCTTGGTGTAAATGCAGAGTAACTCCATTGACTTCAATAGGGCTACTCTGGATTACACCAGAGTAACTGAGAGCATACCTTTGTCCTTGACTATATTAAATATACAGAAATACTTTAAAAATAATTGTCAGTGATCTTACAGCAGCAACCGAATCAACAAACGTCAGAGTTAAACTTTCAAATCACCTTTGAGTTCAGGAACACAATGAGATATGATACTACACCTAGCCTTCATAATGCTTAACTCTGTTCAGAAGTTATTTGTGGTGTACTGCATATGGGAGTTTTGACACAAAAAATAATGGTGCTTGCCATATGCTACTTTTACATTTCAGTACCCATAATCCTTTTCTAGCTCAGCAGTTTCAAACCTGTGGTAGTGTCTGACTTCTGAGAGCAAATTGATTGCCAGAATAGTGTAAGACTTTCCCCACATGCCATATAGCCTCATTCTTTACACTTCTGTTTTGTTAATGCTGTTTAAAAGCAGATTTTTAATGGAAATGGACCTTTAATTTTAGAGGATCTGATCCAAAGTCCATTCAAGTTAATGAGATTCCTCCCACTGACTTTTGGTCATTGGACCTTCGATAGATACCCTGCCTTAGGATACTATACTGCTGCACATTACTATCATATCTGAGACTTTCCATGTAAAATCTGTGCAATAGTGAAGTCCGTAATGGACTTAATGGAGTTTCTGGCACTTCAACCTTTTCAGGGTTAAAACTCTGCTTAGGGGAGGGCTTGTGATTTTTTATTTGATTAATTAACATTTACTGGGGGTTTATTTAGGTTGATTTGTATCAGGATTTTTTTGTTTGTTTTGGGTGGGAAGGGTTGTTCGTGTATTGGTTGGAGATCTTGAGCAGAAGAAGGGGGTGTCAGTATTGTGAGTGCCACTCTTAAGGTGAAAAGTCCTTTTGGGAACCAGGCTGCAAGATGCTTCCAGGACTCAGCTCCTATAGTGATGAGTGCAGTATAAGTACCTAAATAGAACAGAACAACAATTGTAAAATCTATAAAATAAAACTAAAATTTGGGATTCTGTCAGTTAAAAATTAAGTTGGTAGGAAAAACTGATGAATATTGGATGGGTCCTGATCTACACTGGCAGCTTTATAAACTCCAGTTCTTGTAGTCAGTGAGTTAATGGATGCCTTTTTATATTAAGGTGACCCTTTAGAGAACTGAACTCTGGAGGTGAAATCCACCCCACATGTGCAGACAGTCCTATGTGCCATACAAGGCCCTTCGTGCTTTCAGCCCCACATTAACGCCCCAGTCCTGCATCTGATTCCACACTATGGATTTCTGCACCCACATGGAGTCCCAATGAAGTCAGTGGGTAAAAAGTTAAGGGCTAATAGTGTGAAACACTCCTATGAGGTCCTGAATGCCCTCAATACCCACTGAAGTCAATGCAGACACTTTACAAGATTGAGCCCTAAGTGAAATTTGCAGTAGCGCTGAGGGGCTGTGCAAGGTCCTATACACCAAAAGAAATCTCAGGGCCATTTGATGGCTAGTCAGTAAAGCAATGCACTCTATAGTATAACGTATCCAACACACATTATTTGTCATAAAAAGAAAAACAGACCATTTCATTATGCATAAAGGTGCCTGAAATAGAGTTGCTTCCATGATTAGCATTTAGAGGACTTTTAAGTTTCTAAAGGTGATGTCAAAATTAGGGCATAGACTTTCACATTCAAATGTCTCATTTAAGTGCTGACAACCAGATTCTCCAAAAGCTTTCAATGCTTTATGACAGTGCATTTTTCTTAACTTGGAAAATGGCTGCGATGGCTGACTGAACATGAACTCCAGCAAAAAAATTATCAGCAAACCTTGTATGTTTTTTCTTGATAGACATTACAGCACTTATCTTAGTCGGAAGCAGGGTGTGGTACCTACATTATTTTGTTTTATGTGTCTTCTTTTTCTTGCCATATTGTTTCTATTTGTTATTTTCTTATGCAACTTGTAACAGCATTATACTGGGATCTGTTTCTGTGGCCAACTACTGTCAGAAATACCAGCATATAGATCAGAAAGAGCTTTTCCACAGTATAATTAAATAATGCCAGCAGACGGCTGCATTAACACAGCTACAATAACTCTATGCAGCATGCATCACAGGCTACTATCAAGTCAACATTTTTAGACAGCTTCTGCCATTTATGAAGTGAAGTCTGAATTATGGGTGGAGACAAGTCATGTCTCATAAAGACATGGTTTCAGGAACCAAATTCAATTATACTGTAGTAATCTAATATGTGTTGGATCCCTACAGTGTGGAATACATGCAGTTATAAAGAAATAAATAGGAATTTTTATTTTGTGAATTCCGTCAGTTTATTTTTTATTTGAGGGCTCTGAGAGGTTATAGAATACTTTAGACTATCTGGATTCATGTGCTAAGTAAGAAGGGTGGACAAGGGTAAAATGAAGTGAATGGATAGGCTGTGTGAATTTTCAGTTCTTTAAAATCACTAAATATTATCTATATATTTATTTATATTGTTTAGTGTACGTTTTTTCTCAAATATATTTCTTTTTAAAAAGGTATGTGCTTTGATTTCTATGCACCTTCTTTTCTCATCCTTACTGAAAACATTATGAATTAACATATTTTGTTGATCTCCTCCCCAGTTTTCAAATTGTCCTGTGATCTTCAAGGTGCAATATTATTTTAATCAAAACAGCATTACTTTAACTGACTTAAATTAAGTATTCTGATCTGGTTCATAAGCCTTAATTAATTACTGTTGAACTATATAGAGTGTGCTAATGCATGGATAGACCATTCACATGGTCTAATTATACAGAGTGTGACTTACCCTACTTTGTAGTTTCATTATAAACACCAGAAGGAAATGGTGAGGATATTTTTTTTAAATAAGACAAAAAGCCTTCAAGTTTTGCAAATGTTAAAATAATCCATAGGGATTTTTTTTCAAAGCTCCTTGATGGTCATTAAGGTATAATAAAGGAGGGAGGGTCATGTGCAGAGCTAGTAATTCTGCTGTGTTGTTTTTTTAAATCTGAACATCTAGCACGTACTTGGATCTTAAAATGTCTAATTTAGAGTGTTCTTTTTGTTGTTGCCCTTTGTTTTGTTTTTTTCATAAAGAAAAATCAACTATTTTAATTATTTTTCCATTTTAGGTTTTTGAGATTTTTTTTTTTTTTACATCTCTCAAAAGTTCACCTTTAGAGGTTGAGACTTATGTGTTCAAAAGAGAAGCAGGGAAGATCATTTTGAGATCTTCAAATAATTGCTGGTTCAATCATTCATTAATCAGGATTTTCAGATTATAATTATCAGGGCTAAAGTAATCCATTAACTGCAGTAGACTAACACTTGCGATGAAGTTGATCCTCAAAGTAGGAAATGCATGAGAATCAAGAGAATGGAAATCAACTATTGTCAGTTGTATAATAGCAAAAATATTTAAGGGTTGATATCAAATTACTAAACACTGGATGCTCAGAAAATATCAAAAAATATTGAAAAAAGAATGGTGCTAGAAAAATGATATCAAACTAATTGCTGTGCAATTACTCAAGGAATACTAAGGGAGAAGTCCTTATATTGGGAAAGTATATGGAGACAGGAGGACCGTAGCTAACCACTGAAGGCTAATCCTGTACCTAATGTACCTTTAATTTGTAATTTTTAAATTTATTTATTTACTAATTCAAGATTAGTCTATTAAATGTATATAATTTTCTAACCAGCATTTTTAAGTCAATAGACATTTTATATCTCAGTAAAAACAAAACTTTGTAGCTTTCTGTGACATACTTTAAAACATCAAACATGTATGGATCCATACAGAAAAAAAGTCAAAACTAAATGTGTTTGACGGATAAAAATCACAGTTGTTTAAAGTAGGAATCATCTTAGGTTCACAGCGAACAGAGAGCTATATCCATTACTCTTTCTACTACATACATAAACCAATATATAATTATTGCACTTTAGGTCTCAGAGGTGCCAGGCATCTCCAAATCCCACTGGTCATCTCTGAAAATCAGATCATCAATGCATAGTAGTGACAGCTGTGGGTGCTCAGAACTTCTAAAAATTAGACCATATACATCTCATATTTGGCATTTCCTTTACCGAATGTAAATTTGAGGACTAAAATAAGTGCACAGTATAGTCCATATGATATGGCGTGTGGAATGCCTTTTATAAAGTTTTTGCAATTCCAGGTTTTTGAGATCCTGGTCTGGAAAATGTTGTAATGGCTTCAGCACAACATTCTCCTCTGGGATATGAAAAACTCCTTTTCTGGAGCTCTTTGAGATTCAGAATAGTCCTTTGACAGTGTTTCCAAAATACATTTATTCCATGCAAATTCCAATGGCAGTGTAGTGCAGGGTCTTAAGGAATCTAGTTTTGAGTGGTCCACTGTTTTATTCTCTTGGTCTAGCTGAGCTTAAAAGTCACATTTAGGAAGATAACAATTTTATTCTGAAATTATCAATTGATTTGATATGATATTATGAAAAGAAATGTGAGTCATAGGATATTCAGAACCACACAATCTTTCATTTGACCAGTTAGAAAAAAACACTTAGTCTGTCACTCCAAATACAAATGAAACACACTATCAAATAGCACACACTGGAACTCTGACTTCACAAAATCCTTTGCGGAGTTCCAACGTAAAGTTATCAAAGAAAGCTTTTACATTTTGTCCAGTGATAATCAGTACTCATATATTGGAAGAATTTGGTCAGTGTTTTTGACTTCTATTATGAATGTTCTGCCATTCATTGCTTTCAGTGGTATGACCAGCACTATTTTCCTCAGACTAAAATCTGAAGGAAAGTCTTCACTGGTGTGAGTCACTGTGGATGCTGTTAGATTCAGTTCACATCAAACACTATTCCACACAATGTGGGCAACATTTTATGGACTCTTTGTGTGAGAGACTGTTTTTTCTCTTTCAAATGTAAGAATTTGTTTATATCTCAGTAAACATGATATTGAATGTAAATAGGCTACAGGCAAAATCTAGCTGTTCCTACATTTAGCTGTGTTTATAATTAAAACAATAATACCACAGATATTTTTTTCCAGTGAATATTTTTTAGTCCTTTGTTCTAACATTCAAGAATAAGGCTTCCCATATTCTCTTTTTGTTTTCCTATTAGCTTATTATATCAGTCTGTGAACCCCCTTCCAGACCTTTATCAAATGGTTTCTTTATGGTAAGAAACAAATGCTTTTCTCCTTCTGTAACTGCATTGGCAGTCTGAAGACACTCAAGATAATCTGCCGAGGTCTGGGCCTACTGCAGCAGATTTGGCCTGGCTGCCCCTCTGTCCCAAATTTTAGTGAATGGCACTGTGACCTGGCACATAAATCCACTCAAATTTGGCCTAGCTGCCTCTCTGTCTTGGAGGGAACTGGGCCAACTCTGCTGCTCTGGGCAGCTTCCCAGAAATCTGATGCCCTAGGCAATTGTCTAGTTTGCCTATAGTCAGACCAGCCCCTGCTGCTTAGTGAAGGCTGAGGCTGGAATGACAAACAGGTTACAGGGCAAAACTCAGTTAAAACATATAAAATATATAATGAGGCCTCGACTGTGTCTATAAGATCCATGCATAGATGGGACCCTCCTGCATGTGGAAAGAGGCTCATTACATATGGAAGGGGACTTGGCCTCCTCTATAATACTACAACATCTCCTCCTGACAAATCCCGTAGAGGATGTTCCATGAGTGTTGGGTCCTATGCCATGGAAAATGTGTGGAGGTGGGGCAGGCCAGGGGTGGAGTTACATTGAACTTTCTCAAGTCCCAGAGGGCTTAGGCATAATTTTCTTTCTCATATAACAGTATTATCTAGGCAGCTATATCTTCTATGTAGATGAAACTGGAGGCAACCATGGTCAAGAGAAATCTTTCATATTGTAGCTCCAATGGAACCCCACTGCCAGGGAGACAGGTAGGGAAATGTTGAGGGGTATAGACAGTGAGGGGGAAGCACAGATGGTTTCCTAAAATCTGCAAAGTGTGTGGAGTAGGCTCCCACAGGAGACGAAAGGTTTTGCGGTGGCTTCCCTAATGGGATAATTTGGAAGGATTTTAGAAGCGGGTGGAGGGAAGCTTCCTTGCAGAGATTTCCTCTCCCAGACCTCCTCCCAGTGGTTTTAAGCATGGGAAGGGTGGATGTGGTCCAAAGTAAGGAAGCTTAATAGTTTGTCCCAGAACTACATGGGATCTGTCCTGGGTCTGGTTCTATTCAATATCTTCATAAATGATTTGGGTAATGGCATAGAGAGTACTCTTATAAAGCTTACAGACAATACCAAGTTGGGAGCAGGTTGCAAGCACTTTGGAGGACAGGATTAAAATTCAAAAGGATCTTGAGAAACTGGAGAAATGGTCTGAAATAAATAGGATGAAATTAAATATGGACAATACAAAGTACTACAGGAATAATCAATAGCAATAGCAGGGGATGGATCATTTGATGATTGCCTATTCTGTTCATTCCCTCTGAAGCACCTGGCCTTGGATGCTGTCGGAAGACAGGATACTGGGCTAGATGGACCTTTGGTCTGACCCAGTATGGCCATTCTTATGTTCCTGAGCACAAATACAAAACGGGAAATTACTGCCTAGGAAGGAGATCTGGGGTTATAGTGAATCACAAACTAAATATGAGTCAACAATGTAATACTGTTGCAAAAAAACCCAATCATTCCAGGATGTATTAACAGGAATGTTGTAGGCAAGACACTAGAAGTAATTCTTCTACTCTGTTGAGCACTCGTAGGGCCTCAACTGGAGTATTGTGTCCAGTTCTGGGCATCACATTTTGGGAAAGATGTGGACAAATTGCCAAAATTCCAGCAGAGAGCAGCAAAAATTATTAAAGGTGTAGAAAACTTGACCTACAAGGAAAGCTTGAAAAAATTGTGTTAAATATTTTCAGTTCAGTACAAGCACTAGTTATAATCTTTCCAACTCCATCTCTTCTGTGAGATGGAGATAATAATTACTGGTAAATATTAATAATATACCCATTTCACAGAAGAGGAAATTTGTTCATAGAGAAGACACAAAATTTGTCCATGGCACACAGTAAGGGCTTGGCTACACTTGCGAGTTAGAGCACAAAAAAGGAACCCCGTGTTCACTAGCTCACTCCCCGTCCACACTGGCAAGACACGTAGAGCGCTCTGACTCCGCGGCTACAGCGCTGCTGGTACTCCACCTCGGCAAGAGGAATAACGTTTGCTGTGCCTTGGCTACAATGCCCAGGCATCAGTGTGAACGAGGTGTTGCGTTATTGCTCTCTGATCGACCTCCGGAAACGTCCTATAATGCCCTTAAGTCAAGTGGCCACTCTTGTCATTGTTTTGAACTCCTGTAGGAATGCGGAAATGCCCTTTCAAAGCTCCGTTTCTGACAGCCGGTATGCAAGCCGTTACTGTGGAATGCTGTGTGTGAGCGAGAGAGGCGGGCGGGGAGGGCAAGGTCTGCTGCTGTCTGAACTTACAAGACAGCATGCTGACATGCTCTCAGCCCCCCCAAAACCCACTCTTTCTCCCCCAACATACACACAACACACTCCCTGCCACACTCCACCCTCCCTCCCCCCATTTGAAAAGCACGTTGCAGCCACTTGCATGCTGGGATAGCTGCCCATAATGCACCACTCCCAATGCCACTGCAAGTGCCGCAATGTGGCCACACCAGTGTGCTTGAAGCTGTCAATGTAGACAGATTGCAGTGCTTTCCCTACTGCGCTCTACAAAGGCTGGTTTAACTCAAAGCGCTCTACATCTGCAAGTGTAGCCATGCCCTACGTCAGGGCTAGAACCCATATTAGAACTCTGGAATTCTTATCTCACAACTCCATACTCTGTCCAGTAGCTTATATTGTCTTTTTTTTGTGTGTGTGTGTGTGTAATACAAAAGGTGTGCTACAAATTTCCTGAAAATGCTTTAGGGAAAATGGCAGAAATTGGTTAAAAAATGGTGTAAATCTTGTGGCATGCTTGAAAGCAGATTCTATTGTTTGTCCTGGCTTCTGTACAAGTCACAGTTGTGGTTGCTCAACCAGTGTTTTATTTTTCCTCTGTGTCCCTGTCATATTTCTTTTCATTTTTATGCAACAGTTTTTATGGAAATCAGTGATAGTTCAACTGAAGTGTAACTAAGATTTACTGTTTTTACATTCTATATCCCAAAAGGACTCTTTAGTGAAAACTAAAATAAATCAAACCATGGGCAATTCTGTTCAGAATTTTGCAGTACTTGCACATATCAAATATTTTATTTTTAGTGCACTTTAGTTTATATTAATAGGCAGAATGATCTGCAAACACAAAGGCCATTTTACATCTCTGCTTCAACCATTTATTTGAAGACCGGTGTAAAGGTGTAGAAAACTTGACCCACAAGCCTTTTAGCCATTGATTTCAATACTGTATTTTAGAGTTTATTTTTGTATTTTAGGACAGATTTAAATTTTAGAGTGAGCTGCAAACAAAAAATGTTGACTTGCATTCCATCCTTAGCTTGAAACAAAGTTTATCTGCAGTTTGCAAGTAACTGAATATAATGCAGAATAGTCCAAGGTGGAGAGGATTAACTAGAGAGAATTCTGTCGCTGTTAGCTCTGACGAATCCTTTATTTGGGTAAATTAAACCTGTTATCCCAATTATATAGAAAGAACCAATAATGTGCACAATCTGTTACTTTGCTATTCCCCCTCCCCCCCCCCCCCCCCGTGGAATTTAGCCCTTAAATGTTATTGATGATTTTATAATAGAAACTAATATATATGGCTCCATTACACAGCTCTGGAAGTGAAAAGGGGCTTTGAAGTGGCATAAATTACATTTACACCCACTTTAAAGCCCCTTTATGCTGCCCCAGTGGTGTACAGGGGGTGGGAGAAGGTGTCTAAGCATAAATGACAAACAGGCTCAAGTAGGTTTATCATTGACAAGGAATATGCATAATTTAAAATGTACTGCATGGAATATCTGGGGTGGTTTTTTTTGTTCTAATAAAAATATAGTGATACACAGCCTTGTGAAATATAAGGAAAATGATATAATATGAGTGGCTGAATATCAATGCAGCATGTGATATTACAGACAAAATTTGCCACAGGTTATGTCTTCACTGCAATGTAAGCACAGGGTTAGTAAAATTCAAGTTAGCAGACCCTGGGTTTGTTAACTTAGGGCTTGAGGATCTACACTCATTTGTAACCCCAGGTTAGGAATTGCTGAACCCTGGGTCCCAACCTGGGGCTCCAACATTGCATTATGCAGGCCTGAGTCCAACCACTCATACAGGCAAGTCGCATCTTAGGCACATTTAAAATGCACGAATTCAGCTTTGCGCGGTCGGCAAAAACGGGAGGGGAAAAAAGAAAAACAGCAATATAAAAACTGCATCTATAGTGCGGGCGATTCTGCCCGCCATTGAACTCAATGAGTGTTTCACTATACGCGGTTTTCCCTTTACGCGCTAACTGCGGAACGGAACCCCCGCGTAAGATGAGACTTGCCTGTATTCCAGGCTTCCTAGTGCTCTCCCAAAATGCGGCTGCTCTAGCCCTTTGTTCATGGCACAGTGTGGAAAAACTCGACTGTCCAGAGGACAAAGAAAGTCAGCCTGTGGAATACTTTTGGCAGACTTCCAAAGCGTGAGTGCAGTGGGGCTGCATCTACATTGCAAAGCAACAGGGCTTGAACCCTGGGCTTCGGCTTGAGTCAGGTGCAGATCCTCCACCTCTGTGGGATCCTGGGACCAAGCCCTGGGTTAGTGCGATTTGTGTGTAGACAGAAGTTAGGCTTGAGCCTGATTTCGAACCCTGGGCTTACATTGCAGGGTAGGCATACCCATAGCCTCATTTTAACATTCAATTGTGTACACTCTTGTGGACATTTTAATGTAGTTTTTTTCTTGTTTAGTTGCTCACGGAAGAAGAGCAAGGTTTTCTCCATTTATTTGGCTCTTTCTCTTTTTTTATTTGGTCATATCTAACATATAGCTTAATAGGAATACTAGATTATAATGATTTGGAAATAAAAAAATGTGATGCACACTGTAAAAATAGCTAGTGGCACATGATTACAAATACACAAGAATCACTTTTTATGAGTAAAGAGGGATCACATGTTCCATCTAAAAGAGATTCTTTACCATAGTGGAAGAATAATAATATTGACTGTTTATAACTTCTTATTATCTAGGCATGAATATTCCTTTCAAGAGACCAACTCAATAAAAATTTGCTCCAATGACCTGATCCTATAAGCATCTTGCATGAACATCAGTTAGGCATTTTGCATTCAGACCCTACTTAATAATAATTTATTATTGAGGAGTTAATACATAACATTAAAAACAGTTAATGTTTCATTTACTGGGCATTATATATATGGATATAAAATAGCCAGTCAGAAAGCTCCACTTGCATGAGTTCTAAAGCAGTTTTGTTGACTTGATGCCTCTTTTGCGTTGTCGCACATTGTTGTAGAATAATTCATTAAATACAGTGAAAGTTCTACAATACTGTAGTAAATAGCCTTTTTTTTACCATAGCCAGTGCTTTGGGTTGTTTTGTGCTTAATATCCAAGTACTACATATTCTATTAATAAAACTAACAGATTGCACCACCAAGGAGACATTCTATATGTTCTGATACCATTTAACAAAGTTGGGGTGATTGAAAAGTGTAGACTAACAACCAACTATGAAGTCCACGCCACGAGTGCTGACAAGACACACGAGCAGAGGCAGTAGTGCTGCTCCTTAGGAGCCCCCTATCGAAAAAGTAAAGTAGACGGACAAATGTGATAAAAGAAAACCTTGACACCAGCTGCTCTCTCTAGCACTGTCTCCTCTCTGAGCCTGCGGCTCTTTTCCCGCTGCTTCAACTTCTGGATTTGGGGGACTCACTCGCTAGCTCACCTATTAACAGAGAGAGGAGTCGACAGAGAGTTTGCTGAGCGCTTTGCGCGCCGGCAGAGCCGGGGCTGGCTGTTCTCCTGCCTTCACACCGAGCAGTCAGTCTTGACTCCCAGCTGCGAGCTGCACATGACATGGCTTTGGCTCCGACCCTCAGCAGCAGTCCCGGAGGCAGGGCTCGCTGACGGCTAGTTCCCGGGCTCGGCTGGACGCCGCCGCTCGCTCTCCCCTGAGCCAGCAGCAGAGCCGCTGAGGGCAGAGAAGAGCTGGGTCTAGCGCCAAGCCCGGGAGCGCGGTCGCCTGCTGACTGGCGGGGCCGGCCGCTCCCTGTGCGCCCGCCGAGCCCCGTAGCCCGGGGAAAGGGGCCGCCTGCCCCCTCCCCGCTGCCGAGGCTCCGGCGGCACCTGCTGCCAGGCTGCGCAAGCCGCCAAGACGCCTCGCTTCTTGTACCGCGCCAAAGGCAGGATGGGCCGGCAGGGGCCGCGCGCGGGGCGCAGCGTGCAGAGGTCCCCGAGCCGGAGCAGCCTCTCCGCCTCCTTCGAGGCGCTCGCCGTCTACTTCCCCTGCATGAGCTCCCTGGAGGAGGAGGAGGACGATGGCGGTGAGGAGCCGGGCGCGGGGGAGGCTGGCGGCGGGGATGCCCCGGGCGGTTTAGCCAACTCCCAGGAGCTGAACGGGGGACTCGCCGGGGCGGGGGATGCCTTGAACCCTGGGGTGACAGCGAGAGCTGCGGGGGCCACGGGGCAGGAGCGAGCTCAGACAGCGCGCAGCCCCCCGGGTGCCGGGAGCTCGGCTCTGGGCTGCCGGGTGGGGAGCGCGGTGCCATGCCCCGTGCTGGCCGGGGAGCGCTGCGCCGGTGGTGGGGCTTGTCCCTGTAACCCTCAAGCAAAGCAAGTGGGGGAAAGTGTCACGTTTGCTGTTTAAAGCGGTGGTAGGATGATGTGGCGACTAACGTGCAAAACCAGCTCAGTGCTTAACTGTCGAGCTTCGTTTTTCGCCATTTAGATGAGGATAGTGCTGAGGTCCTCGACGGTAGATTGTTTCCCGTTTTTAAATGGCTTCCTGATTACATTTTGAACGCCCCAAGTATATATAATTGAATCTGTTGTGTGTTATTACAAATAATAATACACTCGGAATTCTTTGTGTTAACAGTGTAATTAGTGACACGCTGCTTTGTAAATCAGAACTGAGCTGTAATTTAGAAGAAGCCTTTTACATGGTCAATGAAACCATTAAGAGTAATTTTGACATTAGATCATTTGCTAAGTATTATTTATACAGGAAAGTGTTCCTGGGTTTTTCGGTTTTATTTTCTTTAGTAAACTGTCTGGAGAGCAGTAAATACAGTCTTCTAAGACTTTGTTGGCAAGATTGAGCTTGCCAACAGTTCTTACTCTGTAGTTAACACACCAATTCCAAAACAGTTACAGTCCGTTTTGAATAATTAAATACTGTCCCTATTTAACACTTCCTTAGTCATTCATTTTATGGATGTAGGCAAAAGACCTAGTTTTAGAGCCAGATCCTGTAAATCCTGGCTCTGTAAATAATCTCCGTTCATGAAAGTAGCCCCACTAAATTCAGTAGGGCTATTAGTATAAATATGATTTACCTATGTGAGTTACAGGATCAGAGCCTTATGTGAAAAATACTGGAAATATATTTTCCCAAATAACAGTAGTAAATTAATTCAACTCAGATTTGACTGTAGTTAAAATAGATAATTCTAATGGAAAATTAGGAAAACTGAGCTACCTAATTAACACAGAACCTGAAAAACCAAATTTTCTCTTTTTATCATTTACCGTTTGGAGTGTACGCATAGAAAATATATGTACTTACGCATAATACCAAATTCTTGCTAGGCTACAAATGATTTTTCTTGAGCTCATGTTTTGAAAATTGACTTCAGAAAAAAATAAATGGGCATTTTCATAATTTTACAGGTAGAACTGTTTTAAATTTAATTGGCATTTACCACAAGGAATTTAAGGTTTATGTCTTCAGAAATAGTAATTAAAATACGCTCCAAAAATTTCTTGTTAAAAACATGCTGTTTTTAAAGCAATTAAATTACCATCAATTATGCTGAATGTATTTAGATTTTCTTTTAAAAGAACATCTCTGTACATTTCAGAACAGTTGTTCTTCCATTTTCTAGCATGGGTTACAATTATTATATGTATCCTGTCTCATCAACATGGTATTGGTGCACCTAGTTATTTTATTTTGGCCTACTTACTTTGTTTCTCTAGATAAATAATTACTATTCAATAGGTGCCTTTGTATGTTAAAAAACGATGATTGGTATTTTAATGAAATTTCAACCACCTTAAAGAACTTTTCCAGTGAATGGATAGTAAGTCAGTAGAGGAACAACTAGAATATCTAATTAAAAATTAATTGGCATATATACAATCCTTCCTTTACTTACTTTGTAATATCAGTTTGTATATTTTCCCATCCTGGTTGTTTTTGACTCTCTATCAGAACAACAACAAAAAAGATGTATGTACACTTTTCAGTGTTTTGTTAACCTCTAATAACTGACCATATTCTGAGTTCAACCATATATGACAATGATTCTCATGTAATTTAAATGAAAACATTGAAATATGTTTCCCACATAATTTGTGTGAATTTGGGTTTCTGCTGCCTGATATTTTGGATACACATGAGGTTATAAAGGGAATGAAAAGGCATGGAAGTCAAATTCATCTCTCAAACACACTCAGTGAATCTGTGAAAATAACCATTAGATGTATTTGATGGGCTCCAAGTAGCCTCCGCACACAGATCAGGATCTGCCATATTCTGAAACATTTTATATCATTACTTTCATGTGTTGTCAGATCCCATAAGTAGGTGTGGTTTGATCCAAAGTGAGCAGTATACACAAACAACCTCTCCCCTCCATGATCTTTGTATGCAGTCATCTGAAAAGGCAGATCCCAAACTCATTTCATGAGTAAACCGTTCCAGCCCTGAGGTGGAATAACTGCTGCATGTGGTGCGTAGGCAAAAGATAGATGTCTCACCATATGAGCTTTTAGAAAAAATTTCAGCTAAATCAGACATACTAGTACAAATGGAAAATCTGTCTTTCGGGATATTTGTGTGGATTTGTGAAACTGACTGGAGGACCTTTGGTCCATAAACCATTGAATTGAATACACATATATGTATTTTTACATCTGGAAAGATAATAATCTTCATTTTAGAAGTGATCAAAGTGTAAGTCAATCAACTTTATTAATAAGAGTTAAGCTACAATTTTTAATACCATGTTTGAAAGAAACATAGCCCAATGGAAATTGATTTAGGTCCTGACTCCCCACTACATCCAAGTTATGCTCAAATATAGTGGAAAAGGATGGACACAGGGAGCTCCCTGATTCAGAATCACCTGACTCTCAGTGCAAGTTAGGTCCTGCCCATAGGCAGCCTTAGCTTATGTCACAGAGAATTTATGACAGTGGACAGTTGGGTGTAACAAAGCTTGCTCTACATCACCACATCTCCCCCTCAGCCTGTCTGCAAGAATGCCCCCAGGGGGTGGCAGTTGGGCATAGAAGGCAGAGGTAACTCAGAGTTCCCCTGCACAGGAAGAATTCTCCACTGGCAATCTTCAGCCACTTTAAGACTACTGTGCGCCACTTAGCAGACTGGAAAAGCTAGCCCTTAGTCAATTTATGACATAAATTGTATTGCTGAGATATAATGATTGTAACAATCATGAATAAGAGATAAGAAATTGAGCAATTTTTCCAGTATACAGAGTGCTTTATGTTTCCTAGTTGCCTCTATGTTGAAGAATCTGTGTGGACATTGAAGTTTCAGCCAGTTATTTATTCTGAATAACATTTTATTTCATTATTATTTTTATCTATGGTATGTATAGTAAAAAACATTATTAAGAAGCTAATTCTAAATTAGACAGCCAGAGAGAAGTGTATGGTGGACACACACACATCAGTAGACATCCATATGGTATTACAGCAAAGCCTGAGTCACATATAGATGCTATCAAAGGAATTTTTTTTAGCATTACTGTGTCACATTAACTGACAGTTAAAGTCTAGCCCCTACTGAAATAAGTGTTTGATATTTGGAACAAAATTAAATCAAATTTAGCATGGGGAAAGGTTTGGGTGACAATCTCCACCTGTCTAATCCAGCCACTTTTAAATATGAAATCCTGGTCCCATTGAAATGAATGGGAATTTTGACTCTGACTTCATAGAACTCAGGAATTCACCCTGTGACTTGAGTTTGTGACTTTTTAGATGGCCACACTGC
This sequence comes from Terrapene triunguis, assembly GCF_002925995.2. NCBI lineage: Eukaryota > Metazoa > Chordata > Testudines > Emydidae > Terrapene > Terrapene triunguis. The sequence goes on from NW_020664409.1 coordinate 80,814,204, forward strand.
CACAGTGTGAGATTGTTCCATGATGTAAAAATGGTGAGTTTGAGTTTGCTAAGCTTTTTCTGGGCTCTGGCAGAAGGAAGGCCTGATTTTCACTACCACAAGTAGCTACACACCACAGTGTGGGCTGTAGCCCACAAAAGCTTATGCTCTAATAAATTTGTTAGTCTCTAAGGTGCCACAAGTACTCCTGTTCTTTTTGCGGATACAGACTAACACGGCTGCTACTCTGAAACACACCACAGTGTGGACACAGCCTAATTTTCACTGCAGTGTGTAACTTCACATATCTTACATGCCAGCAATGCCGCCCTCAGTCTAAACAAGGCCTAAGTCAGGCACTGATGGTATGTGTGCTTCCATATCATAGAAATGTTACCTGACCTAGATAGAAAGCCAGCCCTCACCAACAACTGAAACATCTTCTAAATACCACTGAGATACACACAATGTTTGGGTAGGATTTGATCCTTCCCCATATAGGGACATGTTCGTTGGTATACTCCAGCTACTTTTTGCTATTTCATTAACCCAGGCCTGGTCTACACCGAACACTTAGATTGATCTAATTACATTGCTTAGGGCTGTGAACTAATTAAGCCGACCTAAGCCCCGGTAGAGACACTGCTAGCTCAAAGGAAGAATTCATTCATGGGGTGGATTAACTACAGCAACAGAAAAACACCTTCTGCCACTGTAGCATGTCTATGCTATTGCGCTCCAGCAGAACAGCTGCAGCACCATAAATGTGCTGCAGTAGTGTCTGTAGTGTAGACAAGCCCCCACTTTAACTGGCTGATCAGACCAGGTTTCGATTGTCAAAATGTGGCATAGGAGCTGGAGTGCACCAGTGAATCTAGCCTGGTTAGGAAAAAAGCATTCTAACATAGTGAAAAGAGATTATTCTGATTAGGGGCTGCTCCCCATTTGCCGCACAGAAGCCCTCCCCTGGCCTTCTCATCCTACACCCCTTTGGACTGGGGACCTCCTCCCTTGCAACCTTTCCCAGAGGACCCAGGCATCTCCCTGCCTCCCCCAGCCCCCGCATGCCAGACTCCCAGTCACAGTATAAGGGATTCAGCTTGGGGTTTGTTTTTTCCATAAAAACACCCCACCCAGTCCCTTGCACTTGTTCATAAAAACACCCCACCCAGCCCCTTCCATTCTGAACTCCCAGCGTTTTGCAGTTTGGCTTTTTTCATAAAAACACCTTTACTTCCTCTTCTAAATGGTATTGTGATATTGGTGTATGATGTTAAACAGCAGCTTGGCAAAGCTGCCTAGAATATGCACTGAATCAGCAAAGCTCTCAGTTGCCCTGGAATTAGCCCCTCCAGGGTCAGCGTCACCTGCTTTTACAGCTGTTCTGGCAGAGCTGGAGGTGATTTCAGGCAGCTTGTACGTCTGTCCTCACCCCCAAGAGGACTTAACAAACTACACTCAGATACCGTGGTGATGAGTGCGACACAGATGTCTAGATCTTCTTTAAAAAAAATGCTGAAACAACTTGAGCAAAATTAAAAATGTGACTGAAACATAACTTGCATATTCTGGGACCCAAGTCTACCAGGAAAACCAAGGGAGAAAATTAGAAAAGATCTGCTGGCAGGCTGACATTTATTAGACCTATTAGAGTCAGAGCCTAACGCAACCTGAATATTTGACTGAAGTGACTGGATAGAGCTTTAAAACTGTATTCCTCTTTTGACTTCGTTGGATGTTTCCCATATAGTCAGAATAGTAAAACTCCATGGCACCATTGCTTCAGCTGGAGTTACAAATGTGTAGCCGGAACTGTTTGAAAACACCTGCAGTCCCCACTATATTATGAAACTTGCACTATATCTAGGAGAGTGTTTGGGACTAAACCTTGGCAGCAGGGGTCTGTTTAAATAATGTTCTTTGTGCTGGCTGGGGTCGTATAGATATTCATCTGTTATATCTCACCTGCAAAAATAGGTTTTAGGCCTGTGTCTAATTTGTGTAATGTCATCCAACTATTTGGCAAGATTTCTCTCATTAAGTCCTAACAGAGGGTGGTGAGTTATTTAAACACTCTCTACATTGCTCAAAAATGTTACACAGATCCTGGTGATAATGTGTATAATGATCCTTTGCAACTCTAACAATAAACAAAAGTTGAGTAGAGATTGGTTTTACTATGATTATTGCATGTTTCAAATGTATACTTTTCTAATATATGTAATAGTAATAAAACTGCAATAAAAACAATTTTTAAAAAGGCAGGATTTCTCCTAAATATGTACAACATTTACAATTTACAGAAGTGTATTCTACCCAGGACACTACAGAATTCCTGTTAACATTAATGAGCACATGAAGAGAGTATACCACCTTAGTAGTTTTAACATAGACTATCTCTGAAGATGATCAGCTTTTGACCTCTCTAACTAGCAAAATTAAAGTCTGGGAGTTGAATGGTTTGAGTGATGGGGATATATATATCTACTTCTCTAATCCTCATATAGACTATATAAAATAAGAGTTTTATTCAACAAAATTACTTGCTCTATTTTTTTTTAGGGATTTTAATAGTTTGGGGTGGGCTTGATTCACCACTGCTTTGTACTTTGTGTAGTCTGTGCAGACACAGTTCAAGGTGGGTGTAAAATGGTACCATTCTAATATGGCAGCATTTTATACTCACTCTGCACAGGTGTAGATGACTATGCAAAGTACAAGGCAGTTGTGAATCAGGCCCATGGTGCATGAGGTTTGAAAACATTACTCTGATTCTGGAAAATAGCCAGGGAGAGTTGCTGTGAGGAGTTGTGCTGTCTGTTCATATCCTATTATCAGGAATTGTACATTTGTAAAGAAAAGTAGATTAGGATAATTTAATAAGCCTACATTTGCCATCTACTTATTTTTCTGTCCTAACAGAAATAACCCACTTCTTGGGTTCCAGTGCATGAACCACTCAGTGCTGTAACAATATCAATGAAGTTAGCCATAGCTAGGTTAAAGTGTTTAGGAGTTAGTTAAAGACAAAAGATCAGAAGTTGTGATTATATTTAGTGTGTTTTGTATATTCCCAAATCAGCAGCTGTACTGGAATTTACTTTGCAGAGTGATGAATTAAGGTTTACTCCTTGTAGCTTTGGGCAAAAATTTCAGAAAGTGTTCCATCATAAGTATTGTGGGTCTATCCTTGTTACATTTTGGCCAAATAAGCAACTAAAGATTTAGCACAAATTACTTTTTTGGGGTAGTAGTATATATTTGTTCCTTAATGTCAAATACTTTTTGTGTACAACTATAAAACTTCATTCTTGGTTTATTCACTGTTCCACTTAGATAAATGATGATCACGTGAAATATGAATTGCAACTATTATGGGTTTTATATTTGTTGTATCTTACAATGAGTCACTTAACAACAATAACAGTTTAATGGTGAAAATAGTAAGGTTTGAATTATCAAAGTAACAAGGGGCAAGACAGAGGGATATATTCTCCTTATGGGTGCACAGACATAACTGTCACTAATATCAATGCAAATACAAGTAAGTACAGAGAGGAAAAGAGAAAAGGAAGCTGCTCAGAAATACCCAGAAAAAATAAAGGTGTGGTGTTGTGCAGTTAAGAAGACAGACAGTCTCTTTTGAGACCATAAGACAACTCTAAATTGACTTCTGTTGAGCGCTTACCAATGATTCCTCATACAACTTTATTTCAACCCCAATCAAGGGCTGGGGATGATGAGGGTGTTTAAAGTTATTCCAGATTAGGAACCTATACACACACATAAAGGTTTAGGTTAGTTTTGGACTGGTAACTTCCATGCAACAGCAATGTTCCTTCTTCCACTCAGCCATCCCTCTGGACTCTCATCTGAACTGAGTCACTTGTTTCAGATAAAATGGATATGGGAAAAGAAGAATATTTTAAAATGAGAAACCACAATAGCCACACTCAGAACAGCTGGTGAAATAGGTGCACATGTGCTGAGCCTTGAGCAGCTGTTGCTCTGATGATTCTTTTGCCTCTTCCATAATTTCACAGTAAATCAAGTTGCAACATATGTGTTCATTCTTAACGTAAGTTTTGTTGAAGAGTGAAGGCAAATAGATTTAGAATTGTCACTCTTCCTTACATGATTAACAACAGTTAATGACAAGACCAAAAGACCATTCTAAAGGTGTATTATAGTGACCTTGTAGAATCATGCACAGTGGAAGTGTTCTATCATGTTTGCATTAGAGAGTATAACAACACTGAATTGGGAATGATCAGTACTTGAATATAAACTGAACAAAAACTAACACTGAATGGGGCTAAGAACATTTTTTAAAGAGTGTAATATTGCATGTCTCTTAATGTGAAGAGTATGGGGTTTCCGATATTGTGAACCTTTTATGTGGCCTCCACTGTAATGCAGTGTACAATAGATAGATGCCTGTTTGGCCATGTAGCTGTGTAAGAATATTCTTTTGTTCCTGACATAGTAACTGGATTTTAGATCAATTCTGGACCAATGTTGGAAGTTGGCTGTCAACTTCCATTAGTTTAATCTAAATAATAAAACCAGTAGACACTTGGAACAGTACAAGCAGATATAAATGAAATTGTCACCCTTTGCCCTTCATTTTTCAGATCTAATACAAAGCTCTTAGTTCTTGTATTTATGTTTATTGATATTGATGGATGTAATTAGTTTTGATGTAGCAAAAACTGATTTTGCTTTATTGGATGCTAAATTCATGAGTGGCCAAAATTTTGCAGCAAAGTTAATCGTCCTATTATTCATCATATCACTGTAGTGATTAAAAGTAAAAGCCTTGGGCAGTATACAGGCTGAAGTCAGCTATTTATCCAAAGAACAGGGCCAAGCAACTGGAATTCAAGCTTCCCTACACCATTCGCTGGAATTAGAGATTAGCAACTCAGACATGACTTGGAATGACCACCTCTAGTCATGAAAGAGGGAAGTTTAGTCTCTATGCCGCTTCAGTACTTAGCTTTTTTGTCAAAGCTATCAACAAGTGTGGCACCTGGAGAATAGATCATAATCCCTAATGTCAAATCACTACACCCAAATTCTACTTTATTCATTTTTTCTTCTTTATCTGTCTATCTCAGTATCTAAAATTAAAATAGAACATATGTAAGCACTGATGTCTACATTTAGGTATAGAGATAGAATTTCCATATTATTGTGCATAAAACTAAGCACAAGCTGAATTTCTTCTGCAATACATAGATAAAGCTAACTAACTAAAAATAACAGGAAAGGAAAAGGAAAGATCTGAAATAGGGATCGTATTTTGTTGTTCACCTTCCTCAATAATAGATATCTATAACTTCATTAAGCAAATGATGACCAAATGCTTTTTTAACCTGAATCAGACCATTTCTGAAATAGTGTAGGTTTTAGTTTAATAGTGACATTTCAACAGAATCGCTGGAGAAGAATGCATTTATCAAAGGACAAAATATTTTTAACTACACTCAATTGTGTATGTAATAAATCTAATTACCTTTGTGAGTTGAATATATTTCAAGGGTTTTTATGTTCTCGTTCTCTCAATGCTGTCATAAAAAACTGCAACTCATAGAACCAATATATTTTAAAAGATCTACAATATCACAGTCTGCTGATTGTTGTGTCAAAGTGTCTGTTGCTCAAATATATGTGCACAGTATTTTTAATACATATTTGTATATTCCTACTTTGGCATCCTTCTATAATATGTATTGTCTATATTATTGCCCTCAAAGTAAATCTATTTATTATAGTGAGATACCACTAAGTGTTCTGGTCTGTTTTTACAGAAGCCGGTGGTAAGAAGCTGCGGAGCACAGTCCAAAGAAGCACAGAGACTGGGCTGGCTGTGGAAATGAGAAACTGGATGACACGTCAGGCCAGCCGGGAATCTACAGATGGCAGCATGAACAGCTACAGTTCTGAGGGAAAGTGAGTAAGATTGACTGGTTATGATGTTCTTGTCTTATGTTTCTCCACTAAACTAGTCCTATAAAAAAACAGGAGCTGAATCCTAAAGTCCATACTCAGGGCAGAACTCCCATTTAAATCAATTTGCTTGAGGGAAGTTTTCCGAGTAAAAACAATGTCTAAAATGTTCTTCTATGATCTGTATATGGAGGGATCGCCTACTGCCTATGTTGTAGTTGTTAGTGTCACTTTGCAGCACCATCACTAAGACCTGCAGAGAGTTCTCAGTGAGTCTAGGATCTGAGTGTATAGATTGGGAGGAATACAGATGGGTGTACTAAGTGCATCGTACCTCTTGTAACCTGGTGGAGAATCTGCCATCAGGAGTCTTTCTACTCTGTGAAACCTACTTCAGGCAGAGGACCTCTAGCACATCTTCCATGATCCACAAATTCTATAATCGGAACCTACTTCTTTTTCCAAATACCCCTGCCTATACTGACACAACCTGTTAGAAAGTCGTCAAGGTGACCCTTTGTGTGTTTTTGCATGGGCAAGAGTAAAGATTTGGCCCTATGTTTTTAACTTCCTACACTTGGCTTTTTCAAGAGGGTCCAAGTTAAATAATTCTTTAAATAAAATCTGCACAAATAGTTTACACAAATATCTCACAAAGTATGGTTTATACGAATGTGGTGTACTCTACCAGGCAATAGACTCTACAGAGCTTGGTGTATCAAAGTACATAATTTTTATATGGCTAGAGCCATGAAAATAATTTGTAATGAATAATTAATTTGACCCGTTTTTCCTCTTTTTTCTGTTCATAAATCATCCACAGAAAGATTGTGTCAAAAGTATTAGTTATTAACCAGATAATTTCTGTGACTAATTTTTGGTCTGTAGTTGTTCACAGGCAAATTTTAGTATATGAAATTTGAGTTCTTTTGTTTAATTATATAAGCCTTATGGTGCATTTCTCTTCCCTGATTAGATAGGAAGAGTTTTCAGGTGCAAATACACATGCATGTGATTCTGAAAATTGTTTCCATGAATATTTGCACACTCAATTAAAGTTCACTATTTCACCAAACATTTCTGCCATTACTGGCATTCATTTGCTTGAGTATTTGTAGAAAGCAAACACAGTCAAAGTGAGTTCACTTAAAAATGTAAACAAATATTTGCCAAAAACTTTACTTCAATGCGACTGCTCGTGTGCTTCAGGTTAAATATGTGCTTAAGTACCTTGTGGAATCCAGGCCCTTATTAATAGCGCAGGAATTAACAATATCTTGATGTAACAAAAAAGGAGCAAGATGGAGAAATGTCATAATGGAGGAGAGAACATGAGAATTAGATCATCCTAATCAACTGTGTACTGGAGCCTGAGTTGCCATTGGTTGAGATTGTTAAAAAGAGCTTGCAAATGGTAATTTAAACTGTTCTGTTTCCTTTAGTCTGATTTTCCCAGGTGTGCGGTTGGCCTCTGACAGCCAGTTCAGTGATTTTCTAGATGGACTTGGCCCTGCCCAGCTAGTAGGACGCCAAACGCTGGCAACACCATCTATGGGTAAGAATTCATATCTTGCAGTTTCAGCATAATCTTTGTGGTCTAATAATTAAAGAACCATAATAGGAATCAAGAGAGCTGAGTTCTAGTTCTGGCCATGCCATGGACTTGTTGTGTGATCTTGAACAAGTCACCAAGGGCCAAATTTTCAAAAGTGTCTTCTAACTATCGCGACCTCATCTTCAGATGAGATTGGTTATTGTTGTTGATGCTCAACAGCTCTGAAATCAGGACCTAGGTGACTAAAGTTGCTTATTGAAATATTCAGACACTCAAAACTAGAGGTTCGGTTTTGAAAATTTGGTCCTTAATCTCTCTGTACCTAAGTTTCCCATCTGTAAAATGGGGATAATATTACTTACCCACTGGTATGAGCAGCTGGAGATTGTCAAGTGAAAAGTGCTGTTTAAATGCAAAAATTTGTAGTTATTGTTCTTATAACCTTTAAATGTACAAACATCTTTTGATGCATATTTTTTTAAACTAGAAGCATGATGGAAATATTTGCAACAGCTTTACAAATGTATTTTAATGGCTCTTTTAGTGACTCTTAGCTCACTGAAGTGTATGTAAAGGGGAAAAGAAATTTAATTTAGATTAAGGGAGAGAAACCAAGATAAGAATATTATCTGTAGTGGGTTTTGTACTGTACAGGACCTCAAATAGCAGTGGGAAAAAATCTTTAAAAAGTATCTATTATAGTTAATTCCTTATTGACTTTGTTGGTGTTATGTGAAAGAAAGAAGATGTCATATATTAATTCCATAACATGTCACTAATTTATATATGATTGGATGTTCTTAAATTGCAATGTCTCAAAATTTTCCTCTCACAGGTGATATCCAGGTTGGAATGATGGACAAAAAAGGACAGTTGGAGGTAGAAATAATACGAGCCCGTGGCCTTGTTGTAAAACCAGGTTCAAAGACACTGCCAGGTAAGAAAAGAAGAACCAATTTATGTGAATAGGAATACCTTGCTAACACACAAAGTTCTGTCTGCAGAAAAATTTCTGAGGCTTCACTGTTCAAGTTGAGTGAAATCTATTAACAAATAGCTAATAGCAGTGGGTTATAGCATTCATTGTACATTGCAAAGTAAAAATGTACTGACCTGGTATGAAAACATACATGTACATATAGAGATTTCATTTCAACCCCAACGTCAGGAGAAAATGTTAACAGCAAATGTCTTTGGTGATGCTGTGCTCTGGGCTCCCATTAAAGGACTACAGCTATTTTAATAACAGCAAATGCCTCCTTGGCTATAGGGAAGGGAAAGGAAGCATGTGTTGAAGATGTGACATAAGTAATTTAAGGGAGAGGAGGAAGTTAACAAAATGCTTGGAATAGATACATAACTTAGAAAGCAGACAGATACCTGATGTTTCTTTTCTTTTCTTTTTACAATATATTGTCCTACTATGTTAGTATACAGTGTTGAATAAGGGGACAATACAGTGACATGTTTAGCATGTTTTCTTCTGTCAAAATATAAATCAGTTTAGAATCTTTCTCTCCACAGCTTTTTGTCTTGCAGATTATTTGAAAGCATAAACTACTTGAGGCTTGATCCAAAGCCCATTGAAGTCTGTGTCCTTTATTTACTTAATGGGCTTTGGATCAGTTTTGTGGCACATACTGTTCATTGAAGAAATGTTTGATTTTTTTTCAGTTAAAAAACTGAATTGATTCATAAAGTAGACAGTACCAAAAGAGAGAGAAATATAGAGAAGGTTTGAATTCTGATAGACATGAATATGTTACATAAGGATAAAGGTTCATAGTTACTGAATACTGTATTCAAGCACTTGTTTAATTAAGGTATTTATCTACTAAATGACAGGACTCAGCGAATGGCGATAGAACATTGCAGCTAGCTTGCAAAATCTGGATTAGCCTTTCACTTACTCTTCTTCATTTCTTCCCCTCTAAGCACCATATGTAAAGGTGTATCTATTAGAAAATGGAGCCTGCATAGCCAAAAAGAAAACAAAGGTAGCAAGAAAAACGCTTGAACCTCTTTATCAGCAACTTTTGTCATTTGAAGACAGTCCCCAAGGAAAAGTTTTACAGGTAATTTACATCAATATTCTTGTCTATCTGAAAATGTTTCACTTGTACAATTCTCACTGAATGAGCCCAAGACTTCCTTCCACGCCTCGTTCTACAAGTCCTGTTATTTCAAAGCCTTGCTGAGCAGATGGCTACCATAGCAATGACTTATGCTCTATTGATGATTAGCCAGTAAGAGGTGCTGCATGAACATTGATCAGGACACACAGGCAAATGAGAACAGGCACAGGGATGGATTTAATTGTAAGGCCACAACTTTATTAAACTTTAATACCCAGGTGGGGTGTTATCTGCCCCATCTCCCTGTACTAGGCCTTTAACTGGGTCCAGGGTGGGGCTTACAGGGCTCCTATCAGATATTCCTTAACACAGGGTAGACTTTCCACTGCTTACCCCTATGATTCAGCTCACTTTGCTGAATCATCTCACCCTCCCCGCTTGTAAAGGGGACAGAAGGTACCAAAAAGGGACCTTGGTCTGTAAAGTCTTCAGGTCTCCCCTTTTCCCGTAGGTCTGAGATCCACCAACGAAATCCTCGTTCTCTGATTTCTGGTCATTGGCCCTTTTGGCCTTTTATCTGCACTGTACAGTGGTTGCAAGTTGTGATGAACTAAACATTCATACAAATTTCTAACTCCTGTTCCTATGTAACCTGTGTCTCCATGATGCTACGAGGAAAGTGAAAAAACCTAATAAGCCTCAGCGAGTTTGACACAGACAGGGAAAAAAATCCTTCCTGACCTCTAAAACAGTTCCATGGCATCCTAGAAACACAGTTCCTATATTATATAACTACTGGGAGGGCAGGTGGGCTCAGCTAAAATGGAGCAAGAGGCTCAAGAAACCCTGGATCCTTGTTGAGATTAATGATTGTGGGGAGCAAGGAGCCAGTCTACTCCCATCTCCCTCTGGCTGGGCAGTAGGTGGTGGAGTGCTCAGGGAGAGGAGGTGTCTAGCTCTCGGTATATTCCCCCTTCCATTCCAAAGCTGTCCAGCACTTTGTGGATTCAGCCACCCATTAAACTGTGTGTGTGGCATTAGTACAAGCATATTTTGGATGTATTTGGATGATAAACGGTCTCTATTTCACACTGGGTCTCAATCTTTTAGTTCTTATTTAACATGATTAAATAAGTTTACAGCCCAGAGGACTTCTATGGCTGCACCACTATAGCAGAACCAGGGCTAGACCATGCCAAAAGTCCAACAGACCATCTTTCTTTAGGGTTGTTGTTTGTGAATAGGTAACTGGTTACATCTGAAGAATTGGTTGCATCAGATCACAGCTTTCATATTTGTTGCTGAAACATCTCTATCTTTTGTTTCCTTTACCAACAGATAATTGTTTGGGGAGACTATGGACGTATGGATCACAAATCTTTTATGGGAGTGGCACAGATACTTTTAGATGAACTGGACTTGTCAAATATGGTGATTGGATGGTTCAAACTTTTCCCCCCTTCCTCCTTAGTAGATCCAACTTTGGCTCCTCTGACTAGAAGAGCTTCCCAGTCATCTCTTGAAAGTTCAACAGGACCTTCTTATGCTCGCTCATAGCAGCTGTGAAACTGTTGTCATAGCAACCAGCGTTACAAAAAAAAAATTACAGGTCGCAAACCCTGGTAACACTGCATGCTTAATGTTGTGTCTTCTGAGCCTGTTTCTAGGGCTACCAAGCGATCCTGTGTTCTCAGAGGAAGTTGCACACATTGTGCACTAAGGAAGGCCCTCAGGTGAAAGAGTGGAGCTGTAAAGAACTAACAGGTTTGGAGTTCAGTGACACTTAAATTTTGGTCCAATCTGAAGCCATGGATTAAACTAAAAGAATCAATGTGTTTCATGCAACAAAAGTCCTTTTCAATGGCATATCTATTTTGTTGCTCCCTTTTAACTGCCCCCCCCCCCCAAGCCTGGTTATGCCACAGAAATGGAGCTACACCCCTCCCCCATGAAGCCATGTTACAAGTCAGTGGAATAGTAGATGTCAGAAGAACAACAGAAGAATGTAAGACCATCGAAAAAGAAAAGTCAGCTGTCATATGGAACAAAGACCAGAGAAAACTCTTCGTACTAGAATGCTTTAAAAGTTATAGTGGCAGGCTTCATAACTCCAACTATCGCTACAGTGAAACCCCAGATATGATGGACTCTCTGAAAAATAAAATTCTTTGGATATACTGTACTGTATGAAATTAAAGAAACTTTTTTGCATGGACACAGATTTAGCTGAACACTTAAATTATTTTCTTGGGGCTGCAACTTGCAAAAAAAGAATAAATCAGCCATTTTCAACAATTTATATTATTTTTAAAAGTAAATTTCACTAGTGCATGGTTTTAAAGGGGAGAGAATGCAACAGGGTGATACAAAGACACCATGTTTATCATTCTTTAAACCAATCATGATCTGTGTTTTTGCAGACATATATTAAAAATAAAAGATGATAATTTCTAGCTAATATTTAAAATTCTGTTTATGTGACAAGAAATAAGTGTAATATATTAAATTTATTTAAATGTAAAAGGTACAAGCCTTGTAAAGTTCAACATTATGTGCAAATTGTACACTTCTTCCTCCTTTCTCTCTCTTCTGAATCTTCCTTTGACTCTTTTTCCCCCTCTTATTTTCCAGGATGATCCATTATATCCTAAAACTGCTACCTTTTGACTTATTACTTTCTTATGCCCCATATTTGGTTCAGGGTTGCAGATTGTTTTGCATTTCTGAATTCTTGGACAAAAATATTGTTTAAGAGCTTACTTTTTTCAAGCATGTTGAAAAGGATTTTGCAACATGGCTTGGGAGTTCATTAAAGTAATTCAGCATGTATTTGATAAAGAAGATATTTGAACTTTTTGCAATTAATTGTACAGTGCATGGTAACTTATTTTCATTTTTTTCTCACCTTCAAATTGAATTCTGCAGCAAAATACTGGAATCATGTGGCCATTGTAAGATGTCTTCAATAAATTTGTTTTCAGCACCAGCATCATTCATTCAAGGGTTGAACTATAATTTCTTGAAGGTTTTGGAGAGAGAAAAAAAATGAACCAAATGTTCGATTTTTAGGAACTAAATTTCAGCGGTTTCATTTGCACTGAGCCAAACAAATTGCTACATATTTGGAGTCAACCAACAAAGGTTATTAATTCTTCATAATTCTTCTGCTGTAAAGTTCAGTTTTTCATGTTCTATATTTGTGATGGCAACAATGTAATTAGTGAACATCGGTCCGCCATAAAAATGTCACTTTGATTTGTAATTGCCTTAAAGGAAGTAGAACATGTATCATTGAACAGTTATTTGACACCATCACCACAAGCCTAATGCAAAGTCAACAGATTATAAAATATCTGTCTCCATGTAGTAGGCATTTACTACCATTGGGTGGTGCTGCAAGTCTAGATTGCTCATTCATTTCTCATATTTAAAGGGAAGGTAACTGGCTAATATTTAATGATAAACTTTCTCTCTTTTTCTGGGTCTTTATATGCCTTTAATACATAATTATTGTTTAATGGTGAAAACTTGCAATAATTTTAGAAATACACATTGCATTTAACTTTAAATTAAGGCCATGCACACAGAATTATTTTGATTTTGTTTGAAAAGCTATTAATGGTGCCCATCAGAAAACTGTCCATGTTTCATAAAAGTAACAACAATATCACTTTATATGCCTTTTCCTTTATGTGGTGCAATATGATACACATCAAGACTGTGTCTTGTCATTCTGAGATTATATGATGGATGAATGTTAAGTTAATGAACAGACCGGTAAAACTATGTTTATTGAAATAATTTAGACACCTGTGTATCAGCAACAAATAAATGCTAAAGACATACAGTCTACAATATCCCCTAGAATTAAAAAAAAGTACAAAACTGTTTTCCTAATACTATCAGATGCAGTCACACATTCTTTTATGCATATTCCTCTATAAATTATTTCTAATTTTGAAAAGAAGAACATGACCATATGGAAGGATTGTACATACTTGCATTATGCAGTATTTATTTTAAAATTTAATGTAATTTTTTTTTAATTTTCACACATCTGCAACTCTACTTATGATTTAGTCATGTAAATAGCACTATTCCAGTGATCACTGCTGTCTTGTACATAGTACGTTTTAAAAGTTAAAGGGAATTACAGTTGGGGAAAAAAGGGCAGATTAGGCCTGTAATGAACACCAACTAATGTAAATCAAATTCATTCTGGTGATGGTATTTAACACTTTAAATAAAACATTTTCTTTACAGAATTGGTACGTGATGCTTTGTTTCTTTCCTAAGTGGAATGACTTGCACCATTCTTTAAAAGAATTTGTGATCTTCATAGAGCATCACACAGGCAAACAAAAGAATAATGTAGCTTTTATTTTCAGAACAACAATGATGTAAATGAAATACTATTCTTAATACTGCAGCAATACGGCAGCGCTCTTATTGCCAGAAATAGAGGTTTTCTTCAGTCATTGTACTGTAATATTACACTGTCAAAAATTAAACTTCTAAGGACAACATTCTGCTCCACCCCTAAATGCAGGAGAAAACCAGCCCAGTTCTGCAGCATGGGATGAGGCAACACAGCCCCCACACACCCTCTGTGCCACATCACAGGCTCTGAGGGCATGGCTACACTTGCAGATGTAGAGCGCTGTGAGTTAAACTAGCCCTCGGAGAGCGCAGTAGGGAAAGCGGTGCCGTGTGTCCACACTGTCAGATTCAAGCACACTGGCGTGGCCACATTAGCAGCTCTTGCAATGCCACAGAGAGCAGTGCATTGTGGTAGCTATCCCAGCATGCAAGTGGCTGCAATGTGCTTTTCAAATGGGGTGGGGTGGAGTGTGACAGGGACTGTGTTGTGTGTATGTGGGGGGAGAGAGAGTGGGTTTTGGGAGGCTGAGAACATGTCAGCATGCTGTCTTGTAAGTTTAGACAGCAGCAGACCCCTCTCCCGCACTCCCCCCCCCCCGCCTCTCTCTCATATACACTCACAGCAGCAACATTCCACACTAATGGTTGCTTTGTCCCGGAGCAGATAAGCATGCCGGCTGTCAGAAACGGAGCTTTGAAAGGAGATATCCGCATTCCTACAGCCGAGTTCAAAACAATGACAAGAGTGGCCACTTCACTTAAGGGGATTATGGGACATTTCTGGAGGCCAATCAAAGCGCAGTAATGCAACACCTCGTTCACACTGACGCTGGGGTGTTTCAGCCGAGGCGCAGCAAGCGCTATGTTTCTCGTGGAGGTGTTACCAGGAGCACTCTAAGTGCCTTGCCAGTGTGGACGGGTCATGAGTTAGGGCGCCTGGAGCTGCTTTAATGCACTCTAACTTGCAAGTGTAGCCCAACCCTGAATGGCAGTGTGCAGCAGTTTGAGAAATGGGAGGAGAGTGTTGCCAGTGCTTCCTTAGCTATTTAGAGCTATTGGCCAAAATCCTCTGAAAAGGGGAAGCATAGAGTTGAGCTGGACAGTACTGCAGCCCTGAGCCGGCAGAAGCAACACTGGAGCAGCGCTGAGTGTGGTCTGGCTGGGGGAGGAGAAGTCTCGTCCTGGATCCCTTTACAGAACCACAGTACAAAGGCTGTTTGTTCAGGCTTTGGCCAAAATTCAAGTGTTTTGCTCTAACAAGTTCTATACTGTATCTGCTACTTTTCACTAATGAATGACTAAAGGGAGTCATTTTAGACTCAACATAGCAGTAAAGCATCTATCCAGCTTTCAGGTCATGAATGCCTAGCAAAGATTATTTAGTAGGAACTGAATGATGTTGCACTTTACTGGGCACTACACTATGTAGGTATAAATACCAATGAAAGCTTTATGAATTTACACATTAGTGTCCAGGCTACATCTCTTGAAGTGTGAGCATTACATTCAGAATATATGTTGTTATGCCGGAGGGTGCTGGAAGCTGCCAGCAAGTGTGTGTGATTTATGGGCAATCACAGACCTTGCTGAAGCTGATGCATGTGCTTGCCGCCCTTCATTCTGGCTAAAGGGAAAAAAAGCAATTAAGCTCCTTTATTAAGTTAGATGGCTGAAATAATAGAAGCCCAAATCAGAGGCTACATGGAAGGCCTGAGCAAGGACTAAATCACGCATAAGAGGGGTTTCCCTGGGGACTGATTGCAATGCAGGGGGTTATGGCATTCCTTGGCTCGCAGCTGTGTGTGTCTGTATCAGAAGCAGAATGCTAGGGGAAAGCAAGAGAAACACTGGTGAACGTGGCCTGGAGAGGAAGCCAGGAGAGAGCTGCTTTTGGGCAGAGTGCTGGTGGGAAAGTCAGGCTTGGATTTGTGACCAAATAAACTGCCTCCTGTTGTTTGTGCCTACGTTTTCAGGGAAACAGAAACTTATATGCATTCTTTTTAAATAAGCAGGACTGCACCATGGAACCACTTGACTGGCTTCAATTTCTCCACCTAACAGAAACAATTGCAAGGCCCTGAATATCGCCTAACCACTCAGACCAAAAGAGGCAACAATATGGAGCCACTTGTCTACATGCTGCATGGTCACAGGATTTGATTTTTTGGGGGGTGTCTATTGGCTTGCTCTTTTCCTTAGTGGCCTTTCCGCTTCCCCGCCTCCATCTTACCATTAATTTCAAACAAAACAAAACCATATATCACCATCCTAATCCTAATAATCTAGCTAATGGGGTTGGTATGTGACGCTCTCTTACAAATACTGGGCCACCTGCCATGTGCTCTGCATAGTTAGGTTGTATGCAAAGCACTTTGCAGATGGACAGTGCAGTGTAAATGCTATGTCACATTAGTTATTCTATTACAAGTATGTGTACTACAGGTTTTCAAAGATTTTAAAAATTAAATCAGAGAAGCATGCTTTAAATGCATTCTTATAACAATCAGGACAATTAAGTAGCATGAAAATGCTAAAGAATAGTACATCCCCCTCTGGACCAATGGAGCCCTACCATCGTCACCAAATCAGTCACAGAGTTGTTCATAATTGTATACTTTAAAATTAAGTTAAAATGCATTTTACAGAAGATAAATCATGTAACAGTGAAAGAGAATGAAGTTTAAATTGGCATAAAAGTAAGGAAAGCTTTAGATTTCCTAGCTTCCTTGGGAATTTCTGCAAATTCAGTTAACCAAATAACTAGATACCAAGCACACACAAAAATCTCAGCGCGCTCATCCAATTGTGACCATCTTCCATGGTGTTTCCTTAGTGAGGGTTTATAAACAGGCCTTCTTTAGGGGGAGATGGCTAAGGAAGGAAGAAGGTGCATATATTTTGCCATGCAAGAGATATCCCACATTTAGTAACTATTAAAAGAGTAAAGGAGCCATGATCCTGTCAGCAATTGCCTACATAGTTTAAGCATCCTTCAGCTGAAGAAGGCCTATCTGAACTGCCTGCATCATTATTAACTGTGGCAACAACCAACTAGTAACCGATTGACTGAGGAGATAAGGGCCGGTGGCAATGCTACCACTGGAAATCACTGAACCACTGCCCCTCTCCCTGAGTCCAGCCACACACAGAAAAGGAAAGGAAAGCATGATAAAGTAAATGTACCTTCACTCAGCTCCATTAATTTACCCATGTAGAGTTTGCCGATGAAAGCTCTGTGCAAATCAGTTGTGTCCTTATGTGTATTTGGCATTTTACTAAGTTACAAAGACACCATTGGACTTTAGGGAGGGCACCTGCAGCGCTGTAAAAAGCCCTGTAACTGTAACAGAGGACTAAGGAGGGACAGTCAGAAGTGCCTGTCCTTAATAATAGCATCTGCAACTAAAGTTGGATTATAGTGTTTGACTTAAAATTTCCTTAGCACTGCTACTGGTGATGTGCTGAGGATGAAATGGGTAGATGAAGGAGCCAGTGATACTAGGTTCAGCATTACCCATTAGGATGACTCGCCAACTTGGGCTCTGAAACCCGGAGAGGTGGGGTGGAGCTCAGAGCCCAATCTTCAGCCTGAGCTGTTTTATACTGCTATTTTTAGTGCCATGGCACGAACCTGAGGCCTTGTCTACACTACTGGGGTAAGTCGACCTAAGTTACACTATTCCAGCTATGTGATTAATGTAGCTGGAGTCAACGTAGCTTAGGTCGACTTATTGCAGTGTCTGCACCACGCTGCGTCGACAGGAGACGCTCTCCCATTGACTTACCTTACTCCTCTCGTTCCAGTGGAGTACCGGAGTTGCCAGGAGAGCGCTCTGCGGTCAATTTAGCGGATCTTCACTAGACTCGCTAAATTGACCCCCACTGCATCAACTGCAGCAGCGTCGATCCCTGGTAAGTGTAGACATACACTGAGTGTGTAGGTTAAGCCTTGCTGCTGATGGGGTTTTTTTGTTTGTTTTTTACAGAGCAAACATACCCCAAGGGTGCATGTTTGGAAGCAGATAGATTAAGAATCCTGGTGTTATTTTCAAGCAGGCTCTTTGTATGGCCAGCTATATGTTGGAAATTATTTTCTCTGCTGTACAGTTTGTGCAGGCTGTGCTCTTATTTGATATTGCCTTTACAATCACATTGTGAGCCCCCATGACCTCAAGGCTTGATCACTGTAATTTATTCTTGCTAGAACAAAGACAAACTAAAAGAAAAGGTGGACAGAAAAGTTTCAGGCTGTTTTAAATAGACCAAGCCCAAGCAAATTACATAAAGAAGACTTACCACTAGAGCTTGACATTGAATTAGGAGATATTACAATAGAAGAGGTTGTCAAAGCCATTAGTAACCTCAAAAATGGGGAACTGGCTAGAGTGGAGAATATTGCTGGAGAGAGGCTTAAAGCAAGTGACACAATAGCCCTCCAGACTTTCTTTGTGTTTTTTAATAGAATATGTAATGAAGAATAGAACCCAATCCAGTGGAAGAAAGGCCTTATAGTAAAATTGCTAAAGAAGGCTGACCTTACCAACTGCAATAACTGGAGGGGAATCACATTACCCTCAGCATCTGGGACAATCATGTGTAAGTTTATCCTGGAACATAACAAGAAACAACTATAGCTCCCACTTAGAGAGGAACAAGCAAGTTTTAAAAACCACCAGGCTCATATGTAGACCAAAGCTGAGTTCAGCACATTGCCTAATGAAAGAAAAGACCCTTGTTCAATATCAAAGGAAAGACAAAATATTATCAGTGTTCCAAAAGCAACCATCAAAGTAGACTATGAAACACTAGACGACGTAAGTCATTTTACTTAGCTGGGGAATGAGCAGTGCAGTGACAGTGACTCCATGCTAGGTATCAAGGAACGAATATCAAAAGCAGCGAACAATGTTCATAAACTTGAGAAAAGCATAATCAGCACTGCTACAAAAATGCAACACTGGTATCATGTCTGTCCTATGGAGCAGAGTCAGGGAAATCCAAAGCAGCAAGTGATAAGAAAACCAACTCTTTCCAAGGTAAACTCCTGTAGAAGATTTTCACAGTCCATTGGAAAGAGTTTGACAACATCAGAGATTCTAAGTACGGCCCACCAACTTATAGCATCAAAAATAGTAAGAAAGCAACAATGGACATGTTTAGGACATGCTTTGAGGATGCCACCAACACAACTTCCATGTTAAGTGATATCGCCGACACCAAAAAGAGGGTGACCTACAGAAACACTACGTAGCACCATAGAGCAAGCAGCTAAATCCATCAACATGACACACCAAAGCATGAATAGACCTGCATAAGACCAAAATAAATGGTGGGAACTGATGGACCCCCTATGTACCTGAGGGTGTGGGAGAATAAAGAGCAAAGAGAAGACTTTAAGCGGACTTCTTCATTGTTTGCATCATGTGCAGAAAGCAGCAACACTGGAATGAATTGCCTAGGGAGGTTGTGGAATCTCCATCTCTGGAGATATTTAAGAGTAGGTTAGATAAATGTCTATCAGGGATGGTCTAGACAGTATTTGGTCCTGCCATGCGGGCAGGGGACTGGACTTGATGACCACTCGAGGTCCCTTCCAGTCCTAGAATCTATGAATCTATGAATCTATAAGTTGTGATCATGTTCTGCCCACGCTGTGGGCTAGTCACAAAGGGTTTTAGGTGTCTAACGCCCACTGTAGGTGCCCAAATCAAAAATTTAAATTCTCACACACACCCCCACTCAGCTGCTGCCTAACCCTGTAAGCATCTCAGTTTTTGCTCCTAAAGTCCCACAGGTGCCTACATTTCTGCTAGTGGTCATGCGCAAAGCTGCCTAAGTCCTGACCATGCCAAGAAGCTTGTTGCCTAGACCCCGATGGGATCCTCAAACTAGTGCCGCCCCCACCCCACCCCCGACCTATCACGCCTGCAGGGCCCAATCTGGTAGGCAGAGGCCACCTACTGGATCAAGCTGCACACAAAACACAGGAGGAGCTGGTCAGGGCCGGATTAACTCTCCTGTGAGGCCCGGGGCTATTAGATTGTGTGGAGCCCCTGTATACAAGTCTTTTTCCTAATTTAAAACAAAATTATCACAATTATGGCATCGAGGCTATTAACGCTATACTAAACTTTCCTTTTAATTAACATAAAGCCTTTCTGTGGTTACATTTCAGTCTTAAAACATGTAGAATATAGTTAAGTTAATTCAAAACAGCCTACTTCTTATCTTAGAGCAGCTGTTATATTAGTTTCTTTCTGGGAGGGCGTTTGGGTGCAGGAGGGGCCCCCTTGGCCTCAGCCTGCAGCCCCCTCCTGCACCCCAAACCCATAATCTCTGGCCCCACCCCAGAGCCCACACCCCCAGCCGGAGCCCTTAACCTCCCCTCCCCCCGCACCCCAACCCTCTTCCCCTGCCTGGAACCCTGCCCGCTCCCTGAACCCCTCATTTATGGCCACACCCCCAGCCCAGAGCTCATACCCCACACACACACCCCAACCCCCTATCCCAGCCCAGAGCCCTCTCCCACACCCCAAACCCCTCATCCCTGAGCCCGCACCCCAGCCGGAGCCGTCACGCCCCTCCCACAACCCAATCTCCTGCCCCAGCCTGGTGAAAGTGAGTAAGGGTGTGGGAAAGCGAGGGATGGGGGAAGGAAGCGAACAGGGGGTGGGGCCTCAGAGAAGGGGCACGGCAGGGGCAGGGCTTCAAGGCAGGAACGGGGCAGGTTTTGTGCGATTAGAAAGTTGGCAACCCTAGGTGCAATGGACAAACTCTTGGTCAGCAAGATGGAGGGGAGGAAAGGCCTTGGGAAGAAAGGCAGCTGTAAATCTTAGCGGGCTTAAGACGGGAACTAAGGGTCAACTGTCTCAAATTGGTTTGTGGCTGAAGGCAGTAATTGGCAACAACATCACTTGTTTGTTAAAGGGACTAAAACATGAGTTATGTATTTGAAGGTGTTGTCAAACCTATCTGGTGCACACCAGAATGAGACTGTTTACCGTAAATATACTCATCACATGCTTATGAATACTTTGTTAGTGTATACGGTGCAGTAGCTGCTTATTTTTAGGCTGTTTAGAACAATTTTATAAACTAGTCATTTGGCCTTTGGGTTTAATAAAGAAATGTATGTTTAAATTGGTGTCTGGTGGTTTCCCATATTAATAATTGCCAATATTAATAACAATTCCAACAAGCATCTATCAAAATGGGCCATTTATTTGAGTGTCTAACTTTGGCCACCCAGCTTTGATGGTCAAAAGAACTAGTAAGTCTGGGTCCCGTGATTCTTGGGCCTATAATGTGCATGGTTGACTAACTAGTTTGAACCTTTTAAAAAAAAAAAGTGCTGTCCTTGTCTAACCCTCACATTCCATCCCCAGCAGTGAGGTGATAGTTACTATTCAGGTTGTTCGTTCACACAGTGGCATAATTAAGGACTGAGTTTTGTTTATGATATTTTTTAAAAAAAACAACTGTGTAGGCAACAATGTCCCTCACATTATTTTGTCCAGTGGTGATTCCCCAGGCTGGCAGAAGTAGTGAGCTGCCTGCCACAAGATCCTGCAACATCTACTCTGTGTCTGATTAACAAAACTTCATACTGATACTGGTGTGTCAGTGCAGTTGACTGTGACTCTTCTGTAGTTTATACATTGACCACCCCACCCCACCATCCCATCCCATCCCCATCCCAAAGAGCTCCTGTGACATTCTCAGGGTACTCAGGTCTGTGAATCATCTTATTATCCCCCCCACCTCCAACACAAGGGGGTCTTGCTTGAGCTTAACTGATAGCCTCCAAAAAGCTTAAACATAAAACAAAATCATAACACACTTTCTAGCACCTAAACTTAATTAACAGGCTAATCTCCTGTCTAAAATAGTTTATCTCACCCAATGTCTTCTACGGCTTTTCAACCAAGGTTAGCTGATATCCCATTTTCATGAAAGTAAACATACTGCCCATTTACTTCCTAGGTGCAGGATTAGGTGTCTTCTTTGCCTTCTACTTATATCTGCAAAATTTATTTTCTGTACTCAGAGACAGCATAAACCACCCCAGCTTCTTTTTCCTGTCTGCTTCTTCCCTGTTGACTTCACATCTCTTCAATAACCTCATTTTTAAATGTGCATCCATTGTGTTAGCTTACAATGCTGTATTTACATCAGACAGCGAGAAAGAGAGAAGTGACTAAACAGCTCTTGTCTGACAGAAAATCTGTTTCTTCACCTCTGCTTTTGACTCATGCCTGGAAACAGACTTTAGGAACATATTCTCAGTGTATATACACATAACTCCTTACATAGTATCTCCACATACATTTCACAACAATACTAATGACCGCTATGACCCCAGCTTTCATTTAGGACTTCAAATGACATTCCTTGGTGAACCAGCATGTACATACCAGATTCAGGACATTCCTGTAACCCCCTTGCCACATGGCGTTAGGGGTTCTTGGGTCATATATCCATTGTGTTGATTCCCTCTTGACATCATAACATTGGTATTGTACTTGGAATATCAGCTTTCTCATACAGTTACGTCCTGAGCCTGCATTTAGGATGCCAGCAGTGGGATACCTATTTCATGGGTCTTTTAGCTCTAAGCACTGTCTCAGTGAATCCCAATGCGACATGTTGATTTATTTTACTTTTATAAGAGGCCTGCTCTGTAAAGCTTACATAGATAATCCAATAAACACAC
Source organism: Terrapene triunguis (assembly GCF_002925995.2). Taxonomy (NCBI): domain Eukaryota; kingdom Metazoa; phylum Chordata; order Testudines; family Emydidae; genus Terrapene; species Terrapene triunguis. The sequence continues at coordinate 80,836,858 of NW_020664409.1, forward strand.
ATGCATCTGACGAAGTGGGTATTCACCCACGAAAGCTTATGCTCCAATACATTTGTTAGTCTTTAACGTGCCACAGGACTCTTTGTTGCCAATAAACACAACGTAATTCCAACTCAACATCTCGGAGGACAGCCAAAAATCAACTTGGCCATGCACTTCCTCCCCTCATGCCTGGAAAAAAAATGATGGTCTGTGTACTGAACCCTAAAGGATAGCAAATTTGAGTTTTGTCAGTGCAGGATGGGGGAGCACATTCAAGTGTCAAAGCCCCTCACATTTTAATATCAGCACTGTCAGCTCCAATGCCTCAGCTCTGTCCAACCTCTGTGACAACTCATGGGGTGCGAGCTGGCGCTCAGATACCCAGAGCATATAGACCAAAACCAACACCTTGAATTTCACTGGGGCACAAAAGAGAAGCTGGTACAATTGCAGAAGAATTGCTGTACTATGTTCCCTGGTGGCTAACTGTAGTCCAGCTGTAGTGTCTGAGTGGTCTTTCAGTCTAGCCAGCATTTAAAGTTTATGACAATAATCCAGTTTCAAGGTGACAAAGGTATGGGTAACTGTGATAGAGTCTCGAGATGAAAGGAGAATCAAAAGCACCTAGGCAGGTGTAAATTTAAAAAGGCACTCTTGGATGCAGTGCTAGCCCAAAAGAAATGTGGTCAAAGGAACGACAACCCTCACCCCCAAAGAAAAGGGAGTAGGAAGCATCTATACTGTCAAGATCAGTCTGCCACCCCTCCTCCATCTAATATAAACTCCTTTATTCCCAGCATTGAACTAGTAAGGGAGAAGGTCAGCATTCAAAGAAATGTGAGGAATGGGAAGTACTGTAATAGGGATTGTTTGTAAAAGGAGCAGAGGGTTCCTGCCCTATTAATCTCTGTTAATTAGGATGACTCCTACATGCAACTCTAAGGCTAGGTCTACACTGCAGCGGGGGTCCGACCTAAGATACGCAACTTCAGCTACGTGAATACCGTTGCTGAAGTTGCGTATTTTAGGTCGGCTTACCTGGCGGTGAGGACGGGGGAAAGCCGACCGCTGCCGCGCTGCCGCCAACTCCGCTGCCGCCTCTTGTCGAGGTGGATTTCCGGAGTCAACGGCAGAGCGATCAGGGATCGATTTTACCGCGTCCTCACGAGACGCGGTAAGTCGATCCCCGATAAACCGATTGCTACCCACCGGATTGGCGGGTAGTGAAGACGTAGCCTGTATAACAGACAGTAAAAATGAGAGAGAAAAAAAACATGATTTAGACTCGGTGTTCCCTTCAGCATGTTCTTCACTGTGTTGTCCAGTCTAGTTTATAGGCATTTGAAAAATAGATCTAACACAGGCCCTAATTGTTTAAACAAATGAGAAACCAATAAACAAATAAATGCCTACATACAACATGTAATTAAACTGTGGAACTTATTGCCACAGAGAGTCACTGAGGTTAAGAACTTCAAAAGGATTGACTATTTATATGGCTATCAAGAATACCCAGAGGTATTAAATTACCTGGTAATTACAACAAATTTTGGAAGGAATATTAAACCTTGTGATTCAGGGTTTAAGCCAATCTCTAACTCTGAGACCAGGCTGAGATGTTCATGGCAGGAGCCTGGGGGCTGATGAGTCCTCATCTGCCTGCTGCTGGGTTTTTACACCTTCCACTGAAGCATCTGATTCATGCCACTGCTGGACTGCTGGAGATGGACACTGGCCAAGATGGGTCTGACCCAGTCTGGCAATCAGGAGTAGCGGAAGCACCCTCTATCCCCTGCCCCCGTTCCGGCACCCCTGCTTGCAATTCCTATGTTCTTACAAGTTTTCCTTTATCCTAACACTGCAGCTCTCCTTAATCTTGCCTCTGGTCTGAACTCTTCAAGGATGCAAGACAATAAATACCATTCTGTTGAAAAGGCTGAACTCTGAGTATCCAGCTGCCTACAGACCACTTCCCTCTGAAAAACTTGCAATACATTTTTCTGTTTAGTAGCATATGATTTATTGATGACATCTATCTGGCTTATCACTATTAACAGCTTGAGCCCTTTACAGATGAATGCTACTGTTCTAGAAATATATACAATAGGTTTTGGTAGTGAGAGGAATAAAATGGTAAAGGAACAGTGAACTGCCCAGGCTGAACTGCCTTGCTGAAGAGTACTCAGTAGTAAAATTAAAGGCACAGTGTCAGCCTGGGTAGCTTGTACAATAATCAAATGAAGGTAAATTTCACTCACTGTCACTCCAGGATAGGCGCCTTTTTTTTTTCCTTTTGAAGAAAAAGCATGGCCCAAAATTTCTCTCTATGCTGGCAAGAACCGTTACCCATCCCTCCGTGAATTCTCATGGGCACATTCCTCCGGGGGTAAAGGAGCTGATGTTTGCCCTGGGGAATGACAAGCGGATTGCTTTGACCCTCAAAAAATCCACAAATTCCCAGAGATTTGCAGGAATCAATGGGTAGTTCTGCAGAGACCCTGGGCCTTATTGTGTAATCTTGGTATCTCCCATGCCTCTGATGTTTCCTTCTCTTCCCATGTCATTGCTTAAGGCAGGATTCGGCACACGGCACGCCAGGGTAAGCCCCCTGGCAGGCTGGCCCGGTTTGTTTACTTGCCATGTCCTCAGGTTCGGTCGATCGCGGCTCCCACTGGCCACGGTTCGCCGTTCCAGGCCAATGGCTGCGGGAAGCGGTGGCCAGCACATCCCTCGGCCTGCACCACTTCCCGCAGCCCCCATTGGCCTGGAACGGCTAACCGCAGCCAGTGGGAGCCGCAATCGGCCGAACCTGCGGATGTGGCAGGTAAGCAAACCGGCCCGGCCTGTCAGTGGCTTTCCCTGATGGGCCGTGTGCCAAAGGTTGCCGATTCCTGGCTTAAGGGCTGATCCATTAAGACAGTAGGAGTCTTTCCATTGATTTCAATGGGTTTTGGATTAAGCTATTCTAACTGGTGCTATAGAGCAACCTACTATAGCCAGACACACATCTTTGTCTGACGATCTGAACATCACCTCCACCACAACGCTTACAGTACAGCACTGTCTCCAGCCTGACTTGTCACACCTACAAAGAACAAACACATTACCATTCTATATGGATGAAGAACTCTTGTCAAATAAAAAAAAATGTTTTACATGCAAACAAGAGGCTCAGTACAGCCCATCTGAACAGAAAGATTTATAACACATGAGCTTATCCATCTGGCTAATATGGGTTTTGGGAGGAGTAGCTGGAGTTTAGAGTGGCTTACTACATTTCCTTAAAGGTTGTGTCCTGTACATGTGCATTTTTAATACTTTGGTAATAGATCAACAAATACAGCAGGCTTTTGCATCCTCAAAAATGCCTCCTACAACTAAAACACAATTGGAATCACCTTTTCTCTGATCCTCACTTGGTTTAAAAAAAAACAATTTTGGCAGGCGTCAGGATTTTGATCTCCTCTTGCCCACAACCAGTGAAACGTCCACCAGATGACAACTAGGGCTCCTTCATGGCATCAGCTGTCAAACAAAAATGTTTTTAAGCAGCCGTAGGACAGAGGGAAGAGGACTTGGGGGCCCCTGTAGGAAGGATGGTTATGGGGGGTGGAGAAGTCAAGCACCTCTGGTCTAAAAGTGCAAATGTCATAATAGAGGCGGGGCTTATTTCTAAATAGAGGTTGGAGGCTCTGCTCCTGTGCTCACAGATTTACATATATTTAAATAGTGGTCTGCTATTGGCCTTGACCCTTAACTTGTATCTAAAGATTCCAGACTGGCCTGGCAAATAAGGCTTGAGACTAAGCCATGTCTTACATCAAACATAACCAAAAAAAGCACCCCCTGAGTGACATAAGTTTTGCTGGCATAAGTGGTAGTGTGCACAGTGCTATGTCAGTGGGAGAGCTTCTCCTGCCAACATAGTACTGCTGCTTATTGAGGTGGTTTTATTATGAGCGGCTACACGAGCGATCTTACAGTGGCGCAGCTGCATCAGTACAGCCATGGCCTAAAATACCACCACTTCCCCCACACCCAGCTGCCTCAAAAACTGCAAGAGAGATAGTTTAATTTCTAAAGACTAGCAAGCAGACCCTGTCAAAACATCCACACACAAATATGGGGGGCTAGTAACAAGCGTAACATTGCTATTTAACATACAGTACATATGCCTGGTTTTACTCCTCATGCTCAACTCGAGGAGTGCTCAAGCTCTAACACGAGTGATGCTGGCAGAATCATCTTCCCCCATGCCTGTGTACAAACCCAGTGCTGGACTCACTGATGCCCAGGAAAGTTCTGCTAGAGTAAGGAATGCAGGATGAGCCCCATTGTGTCCCTGAGGCACAGAGCTTCCTGAGTTACAGTAGGTGCTGCAGTTTACACACCATCCCCTGCTCAGGATTGTGCCTGAAGGCACAGTCTAGAAACCATCGTTATTTACAGACAATGGTCAGCACTAAAATGTCAACGTTTCCCAACAGCTTCTGCAGTTTCCTTCTATACCTTACCAGGGCTTAAATTCTCAAAGATTATTTCCCAGATTCCTGCCCCCGATGAGGGCTCAGGGCTTTAGCCCTGAGGGTGAAGGGTGAAGAGGGGACGGGGGAGGGAAAGGAGCACCGAGGCTTAGGGCTTTAGCCCCACAGGTATGGGGGGACTCCAGGGCTTGGAGCTTTAGCCAGGCTTCCACAGCTTTGAAAATATTTACCAGAGCTCCACTCTGGTGGGGTCTGGTTGAATTTAAGCCCTGTACATTACCAATAGTTCCACAGGTTCCCTCCCAAGTTTTAAGAGGTGATGAACACAGTCTATAAATACTTACACTGGGGAGGAAATTTCTGATAGCAGATGGCTCTTTAACCTAGCAGGAAAAAAAGGCATCACAAGATCCAATGTCTGGAAGCTGAAGCTAGACAAATTCAGACTTGAAATGAGGCACACATTTTTAACAGTGAGGGTAATTAGCCATTGGAACACTTTACCTAGGGACATGTTGGATTTTCCATTGCCTGAAGTCTTTAAATCAGGATGAGCTGTCTATCTAAAGACATACTATAGTTCAAACAGAAGCCATGAGCTTGGTGCAGGAAGGGGAGGGGAGGTTTATGGCCTGTGTTATACTTGAGGTAAGACTAGATGATTTTAGTGGTCTCTTCTCACCTTTGAATCTATTAATCCATACTGAAAAGTGAAAAAGTACAGGAAATAACCACAGTATTCCAAACACCTTTGTGCATAGATATTGGTAAACAATGACTTTTTAATAGTAATTGCTGTGTGTGTGTGTAAATATACACTATCGATAAGGTGGATTAGGTTGAAATGTCAGTTCCCATATCTCTTCCTATATTTTCTGTCTCACCACCTTCCAAAATCAGCTCAAAACACCTCTCTCTTTTGCTCTTCCTCTGCTGTTAGCTTTCTTTTGAGCTGGTGAAATGTATTATTTAACTCTGCCCCTTATTTTGAGTTACAGCTTGTTTGAAAGACACTGTGTATAAGAAGGGGGTGAATCCTACAAACAGTCCCTTGGATTTCAGTACAAGCTATGAATACAGAGAGCTAGCATATGCAGGCGCCGAAGTTGTGTTGTATTATTGAAATCAATTTAACATATGTACCTGAGGAGTCAAGTTTGAAAATATCTGGGTGAAACCCTGGCCCCACTGACGTCAATGGCAAAACTCCTATTGATTACAGGACTTCACTCTCTGGGTTTTGTACACTGAATTTTAAGGGTTATTAGGCCAGAGTAATCATGTATACATTTGGAAAAGGCAAAAATGAACAAGGATTTTTGTCATTTTATTAATTGTTTATTATTAATTATTTATTATTATTGTGATCCACAAAAGAGGGCTTTGCCTGCTCACCTTTCACGTGCAACCCCCCCCCCCCCAACTTCAGGGGAGTTTTGTGAACGGAAGAATTGCAGCAGTGGGCCCCAAACCATACACGTGGATGTCAAACACAATGGGCACAAAGCCACCCATGGTGTCACATCAGCGAGTGGGATTTGGCCCAGTGCACTGTAAGCAGCATTTAAATCATTTCTGTTGGCTTAAGACAGCGCAGTGTAAAGCGTTTCCATAAAAGTTTTATACTCTGCTTTTAAATCACTCTTGACAACCACTGCTGAATGCAATGTATTCTCTATACTAAAGCCTATTGGACCATTTCAGAATTTAGGAAAGGTAAATAAAAACATTTCCCTTGGTGATACCAGTGATTCCCAGACTGGATGAGGAGCCTCCTGGAGAAGCTTTTACCCTGTAGCAGGCTAACAGTGATTGAAATGGTGGGATATTTGCATTGAGTGTGTGAACTGTGCTGCCTGAGTTTGCAGGGGCCCAACAGAGCTTAAGAGAAAGGGAGAGTTATTACAGGCTTAAAGTGTGTCTGGGTTAGGAAATCAAAACATGGTTTTATCTCCAGGAGATAGCCTCCCACTTCCTATTGACTCCTCACAATAAATTCTTATTTTAATGGTGCTCTGGGTCTTCTTCCTTTTCACTCGCCCAAGAAAGGGAAAATTACAACTTATCTCTATTTTTTGTTTCTTGCGAATTAGTTCTGAGTGCACTGCACTGCTTGTGGAAAAGGAGCTTAAGCTCTCCACTTGTCCTTGCAGAGGACAGAGTTTTGCACAAGAGGATTAGTTCATACCACTGCAGATCTCAACATGATTAAAAGAAAAAAACAAAAGCCCACTCCAATAGATGCTTATACTAAAGGTCATTAACTCACAATAGTACCTACGAAGACCACAGCCAGCCTGCAGCCTCTCTCCTAACATGTGTACCCTCATAGCCTCCTTTCCCTGTCCCTATGTGGCAATACACAGCAGTCACACTCCCAGGCACATGATGAGCAGCTCAGCATTGAGCTTCAGGTTTGATTATTGCTTTCTTCAAGTGCAACACTCCATAAAAAGTGGTGGACAGTCCACATGCTCAGCCATTACAGTGCTTCACTGCAAAGACTTCCATTGAGTTGTGTTTCAACCACTGTCTTTCACCGCTAACTGAAAGCATTTTACTGTACAATAGGGTTACCATACGTCCGGATTTTCCTGGACATGTCCGGCTTTTTGGTCCTCAAATCCCCGTCCGGGAGGAAATTCCAAAAATAGGGAGGGGTCGTGGGGCTTGGGTCCAGGCTGGAGCCGCTGGGGCTGGAGCCGGAGCCGCTGGGGCCGGTGGTGCTCGGCCGCCGGCCGGCGGTGCTCGACCAGGGCTGGGGCTGGGGCCGGGCTGGAGCCGCTTGACTGGAACCGGTGCCTGAGCCGAGCCAGGCTGGAGCCACTAGGACTGGGCCTGGGGGTGCTCAGCCACTGGCCGGCAGTGCTCGGCTAGGGCTGGCCGGGCCGGAGCCGCTCGGCCGGAACCGGGGCCCGAGCCGAGCCGGGCCAGAGCTGCTGGGACCGGGGCTGGGGGTGCTCGGCCACCGGCTGGCGCCGCTCGGCCGGGGCCTGGCTGGAGCTGGCCAGCGCCGTTCAGCCAGGGCTGGGCCGGAGCCGCTCGGCCAGTGCCCCGGGGCCCGAGTCGAGCTGGAGTCGCTAGGGCTGGGGCTGGAGCCGCCGGGGCCGGGGCGGGCCAGAGCCACTCGGCCGGGGCCGGCGCACTCAGCTGGAACCGGGGCCGGCGCCCCAGGGCCCGAGCCCAGCCGGGCTGGAGACGCCGGGGCCAGAGCCTCTTGGCCGGGGCCAGCTGCCGGAGGGAGCTGCTCGGCCGGGGGGGCCGGACTGGGCCACGCCTCCTCGCGCCCCCCCCCCCCACAGCCCCAGCCCCAGCTTACCTGCTGCCTGCCTGTTTCAGGCTTCCTGCGAACATTTGATTCGCGGGAAGCAGGGGAGGGGGAGGAGTAGGGGGCCGGAGCGTTCAGGGGAGGGGGCGGAGTTGGGGCAGGGACTTTGGGGAAGGGGCAGAGTTGGGGCGGGGCCGGGGCAGGGAAGGGGCAGAGTTGGGGCGGGGCCGGGGCCCCATGGAGTGTCCTCTTTTTGTTGTTTTAAAATATGGTAACCCTACTGTACAATATTGTAAGAAAATCTGGCTGTGCTCAAGGTATGGAACACAAAAGGTTATGGATAACAAGAAAAATAGAAATCACGTGCATCTAAACTGCTAATGCTGGCTTTGGGCCCACAAGGCACAAGCTCATAATGTCAAGGAGAATCTGTTTCCTTTTTTATGAGTAATACATATCCAGCCATGTTGAGATAACCTTGAAAGTGGAAACCACTATAAACCAATCGGTAGGACGTGGGAAAAAAAGCAGGTGAGCTACACTGATGCAGAAGGAGCTTGAGGAACCTAAATCTGCTCTCACTTTCCCACATTTTATGTAAAATGGGTCTAACCCAACAAATTATTTCACCAGCCTTCCCCAAACTCCCTAGGCTGCCTTGTTCTTTGTGCTGTGATTGTGGTGAACAGTACTTTGCTATCATGTACAGCAGCTGCTATTGTGTAGGGAGGTAGGAAATGACTGAAGAGATCAAAGGTCACCCTCGCTGTGTTGGCTGGTGGAGCTCAGTGGCAGCTGAGAAGAACAAAGAGCTATAGGCTGCAGTTAAAGGGCAAGCGGTTGTTCCTGTGTGTTTATACGTTTACATAACAAGACTAAAATAATGTAACTGTTGAATACAAACTCTACTAGTTTTAATGGGAAAATCAACACCGCTAAAAACAAACATTTTGCAGATGGACCCAAAAATGGTAAGAATAACTACAAACCATTCATGGTATTGCTAAGTAATCCGACAAAGATTTGCAAAACCCAAACCATCCCAACTTTTTTTTCTTCTCCTTATTGTGTCTTTCAGATTGACACAGGAGACTGCACTGTACATCTGGAACCTGATCCTGTTCCCACTGAAATCACTTGGGTCTTCCTCTGAATCACTGAGTGGGAAGTGGATTAGGCCCCTAGAGAGGTAGTGTATCTCCTTCCCAGGATGAGGCTCAAATGAACAAGATACATATTCTCTTCTGCAAATTATGGGATGGAAGGGAAGCTCTGAGCAATGGTACAGGAAAGCGGCACTGGTGATGTAGTACGTGGCATGCTCTCCACCACATCAGTATTGAACCACTGCCCCAGCATGGAGATAGGCATACTATTCAGCTGAAGGAGCTGAGGTTTTTTGTTGTGGCTGTTCTTGTTTGTTTCTAGACATGACACCATACTGAAGTCCTGGCCATTTTTGGTCATTAAACAGTCTACATCGGTCTGTACGAGTGCTAGTGTTAACCCTGGTGGTGTCCTGGACAAATTTCAACTTACATAACTACATTCTCCCTTCTGAGAGTCCCCATGAAGTTTTAGTTGAGAATGTAATTATTCATTATCTATCCTGAACTGGTGTTTAATGTTGCAAGGTGCTATTGAACCATCACCCTGATTCATTTACTGCACTGTGCCTCTGTGCCTGCCATTTTCTAGCAGACATTTGTAAGAGTTAAGCACGTCCATAGGCACTATTAAAAAAAAAATCAGTGTGTCATGTGACTTGCCAAATTACTGCCATTATTCCCTATACTTAGGCCTGGGCCAAAGCCCACTGACTTCAATGGGCTTTGGGTCAGGCTCTTAGAACATGAAATCTGGCAGTATTTAACAACACTGCAGGAGTGAAATATTGCCTTTTAGTGGAATCCACCTCAATACAATGCAATATGGCCTTCACTAGTGATCAAAAAATGAATCCCCATGGCTATTTGTGGTCCCTGGAATAGACATTTTAGAACTATGTTCACATTGCTGGTATTCAGTAATAATTTCAATATTTGTTTATCATTGTATATATTTTTGTTAATGGGGATATAAATTATATAATAAGAGAACTGGGAGATGCCCCTTAAGAATAGAGTGGGGGCAGGCTGACTGAGTTACTGCAGAGGCTGGAGTGCTCAGACAATGTGCTGCTGTGGCAGCAAGAGGCGGCTGACCTGTCGCTGGGAAGGTCTCTGTCTGCAAGAAGCACCTCAAGCAAAAGGCTTCAATTCCCAGAATAAGCAATGTTCTCTCTGAAAAAACTGAATCCTGTCATTAAGGGTGTAACAAATTTGAATATCCTACTAAGGTTATTTGTTCTGGGCCCTTTTGAAGGAGTGCTATTGAGCAGGCCACAAAATGGCAGTGACTGAAAACTTGTTGCTTGAGTCTGTAAGCTGCCTGTGTCTCCTGGCTAAGTAGGAGCTCCTGACTGCAAATAGCAGGGGATGATCAAACAAATGTAAGGGGCAAAAGTCACAGAGGTTTGTTCCAGTGTAATCTGCAGCCTTTAGAGGGTGAATCTGTTAGCTCAATGGACGATGAGGGAATGTCTATATTACTTCATCAGAATGATCACAGGATCTGATTCAGAAAGAGAAGGGCAGACCAGATCCAGAAAAGGCTAAACAGGAAAACCCCACTCAGGAGTGGAAACCAGAACTTGAAACAGGCAGAGCTGCAGCATCAAAAAACAATAGAGCAATTTGGAGCTAAACTGATGAAAACTGAATCAGTGCAACCTATTGAAAATTGAGGTAATATGGGAACCCAGCCTCGGATCCAGCAAAATCTGCAATCAGTATTTAGGAAAGATTTCAGAATTACAGGACAGATTGGTGATTCCACACAAAAGGACAGGTTCAGTTTTAGTAAGTCTGGAATACCAAATTGAAAATGTATTAAAGAAGGGTTATTGAGAGCCAGACATTATAGAAGATGTACAGTCATCCCAGGATTAAAACTCCCAAGTCATCTGGAGGGCAAGTGTGATCTCACATTGCCCAAGCACAGGCAGATTCTATGAGCTTATTATTGTAAAAAAAAAGCCACCAATCTCTATCTGAAATCAATTAAGGCTGTTCAAGAACCCAAAAAGACTCTATTGGATTTCCTGGCACATGCAATGGATCTTCATCACAAAATTATCTTAACATCAAGAAGATGAACTCTAACTAAAATAACCCGAATTGGTCCAAAGTCAGTTTCTACCATCTATTGGGACTGGTATGCACAATGAGAATATGACAGCAAAAAAATAAGTGCATCAGAGCAACTGAGGCCATTATAGGTAAATGCTATGCAATCTCTTTTGAGAAAAGGAGAAACAGAAAATGTCACCACTGTCAAAGAACATAAATTGCCAAAGCCAAAGTCATTAGTTACTCAAGTGGAACAGAACAATGAAGCAATCCAACATATAGCAATTGAAATAGTTGTGTTCACAAAGACCATGATCTCAGGAAAGACCTATAGTAATTCCAAGAATTATGCTAACCAGAGAGGACAAATGCAAAAGAATTTTCAGAAATACTGTCAAAATTACCAGTTGGGGAAACTCAACTGAAAGATGCAATTGCTGCTACAAGTGTTATAGCAGTGCACACTGGCCAAGAAGATGGCAAGGGTAAGGTCAATAGTAGCAATCAGGAAATGAAAGAGGGTCACAACCTGTGGGAGAGGGAGTGATCAACCCAAAATGGAAGCTCCAGTATACTTGCTCCTTTAGCCAACATAAAGGGAATGAAAGACAGTTCAAAGTGTCTTCAGGAAATGTATTGTTCAAGAGACTGTCAAATGCAGCACTGGAGAAAACATAAAATAACCTGCCAAACCCAGCAAGGTTCCACAGAGAACAGTAATAAGTTACCCAACCCTGAGGCTCATCAAAGCTTTAATGTAGGTGCTCCTAGAGAGCCAGAAAAACTTGCCAAGTTAGTTTGAAAAAAGTATTTAGTGTGGTGTTATCTCAATGACAAGAAAGTAACAGCATTATGGGACACAGGTGCCCAGGTATCAATGACTGATTAAAAAAATGGAAAGAGGACCATCTCCCAGGACTAGACATAAGACCCATTGCAGAATTGTTAGATACTGAAGGGAGACTAAATATAAAAGCAGTGAATGACACCAACGTTCCTTTTGAAGAATGATTTGAAATAGAATTCTGCTTATCACGATCTACTACCAATCATACAACTAAGAAAAATATCCCTGTGCTGGTGACGTGGGAAGATGGAGCAACCTGCAATAGGTTTCCATGTCACTGAAGAGATTATAAAGGCTAATGTCCCTTTCTCACCTTGTGTGCAACTCTTAACCTCAGCACTTCAGACAGAGTTAAATCAAGCAAAAACTATAGTTAATGTCATACAGCAGAAAGACAAAAGGACAGCGGATATTTGCACATGAAGAAAGGAATAGGAGATACTACTATTCCGAGAGGACGAGATGCTGCAGTGAAGTGTATAGCAAGAACCAATTGCACAAAGGGAGACTATTTATTCCAAAGGAAACAGCACCCTGACCTAAAGGACTAGATATTACAGAACACTTAATATGTCTCCCAAAAGGAAACTCTCATCAGATTGGAGTGAATGTCACTAAATGTGGTATCAATTTAAACAGGAGAACCATAATAGGACGATTACAGATGGTCATTGCTATCTGTCCTATGTAATTACCACAGGAGCCAGGAAGTGGGGCCCCATTGAAAGGAAATGAATATTGGAATAACCAATCAACAATGCTGGCCAAGATAAAGATACATCACAAACCTCTAGTGAAGTATGGGACCCTCGTGTCAACTTGCAACACCTCACAGAGGAAGATCAGGAAGTGATCAGAGAAATGCTGCTTCAAGAATGCACACCTTTGCAAAGGAAAATTCAGATGTAGGGTGTACTGAAACTTTAACAATGGATATTAAACTGGCTAACAAGACTCCTGTCTGGAAAACATGCTAATGCCATTCCCCGACCATTGTATAATGAAGGGAAGAGCTACATAAAATATCTTCTTGCGAGAGAGTGGATAAAAAGGTCTAAGTCAACATATTATTATCTGTGATTTGTGTCAGAAAAAAGGATGGCATATTACAACTATGTCTAGACTATACAAAGTTAAACAAGACATCCTATACCCAGAATTCAAGAGATCCTCGATTGCTTAGGTGGAAAACTCATGGGTCTCTGTCCTTGATAAAAATAAAACTTATTCTCAGGTGAACAAAGTGCACACATTCATCACACCCTGGGGATTATAGGAACGGGTTTTCATTCCTTCTGGATTTACTAATGTCCCTGCAGCATCCCAGCACTGCATTGAAGAATGCCTGGGAGACTTGAGGGTGAAATGTACATACCCTACCTTGATAATATACTCATCAACAGCAAAGATTTCAGGGACCATGTGGAGGATGTTAGGAAAATTCTCAAAAGTCAGCAGAAACGTGGTATCAAATTGCAATCAAGTAAATGTGATTATTTCAAGAAGACAGTGTGCTATTGTGGATAGATGGTGTCAGCTCAGGGGTATAAAATGGACCAAAAGACATTGCTGATGTACAGGCTTTGAAAGAAAGTACTCCTTCCATGGGGAGGGCAGTTAATAAATTGGCTGGGATCCTTTGCTATTACAAGGGATTTATAAAGGAATTTTGGAGGATGTCAAAAGCACTGTACGGTCTTCTTTCCAATCCCAAATACCATGGCTTCAAAAAGAAAGACAAGAACTCTCAAGGGAAGAGGACAATTACCTGCCAACTAAGTGACATGGACAGAACTACATCAATATAATAGTTGATTGATGTTCTGTCCAATCCTCCAATCATGGGCTACCCAGATACCCAGAAACCATTCACCTAGCATGCTGTTGCCTCAAATGAGGCCCTGGAGTCAGTCATGTATCAGCATCAAGAGGGAACATTTTGAGTGATTGCCTGTGGATCCAGAGCCCTAACACCTGCAGAGAAGAACTACTACTTACATTCTGGGAAGCTAGAGTTTCTAGTTCTGAAGTGGGTTATAACAAAAAGTTTGAGAGATTACCTCTTCTATGCACCTTCATTTATAGTCTAGAGTGATAATAATCCACTAATGTACATCATGACATTAGCTAACTGCTTCTAGTCATATATGGGTCCTAAAACAAGACACGCATACACTGTAGATTTCATGTTCTCAAGTATTTGTTTTTGCTTTAGCAGCTACTGAAGATGCTCACTTAAAGGTCCATTTGGATCAGTCTACAGTGGGTGCTCTTCCAAACTGGACACCTCATTAAATTTACCTCAGTATTTGTAGAACGTCCATTCTAATTATAGGGAATACCAGTATAAAGTGTACAGGGGAAAACTACTAAAACTTAATTCCAAAAACAGGAAGTTTTCTTTAACTCTTGTCCTCCGTTCAGTAAGCTTTTAATCACCCATATTTCCAGTCTTAGTAAGCAAACATTTTATTACCACAAACAGTCAGGATATTTTGAAAACAATTAATGATTACAGAAATCAAATATCTATTAGGATAGCACATCTTTATTCAGAAAAAAACCCTCTATGTTTGTAATACACTTGTTTATGGATATACTCAACAAAAATCGGAAGTGACATTTATACTTACTGAATTTTTCCAGACATAAAACTACATTTAATATTAAGGAAGTTAAGGAAGAGTGTGCATCAATAATTCAAAGGTACAAAACATTACAGATAATTACCAAAAAATGTGTTATTCACACATTTGTTCAATCTCCCTCATGCCACAAGCAACAGAATTGTTGCAGGCAAATTAGCTGTAGGGGAAGTTTGGTGATGGGTTGAGCTAACTGTGGTGTCACAATGGCCACATTTAAGATTTACCTCAACTATTGACCTGACCTTGTCTGTACTCTTTGTAGTCATAACAATTAGATACAATCAATAATAACTTGGCTTAATTATAAACTAATGCCTTCAAATATAGCCAATGCATAAGATTTCAATGATTTTTAACTATATCTAACATTTGAAGAGTCTGGATCATTCCAGACAAAGAAAAGACTGACACACATGCTACATTTCTTAAAGTTAATTAGAAGCTGAGTCCTTTAACTCACGAACTAATTAATAGATTTACTTGTTAATTCTTAAAATTCTTTTAAAAAAATCATTCTGTACTCAAAGAATAAGTATTATAATTTAGGCTCAGATATGCTGTACTTTCATATACAATATAGAGTTTGAATCATTGCTATAAGTTGAGAACAAGACTCAGCCTTAACTAGGAAGACACAACTGGTGTGCCCATAATATATTTACCTCTGGTACACTTGTTGCCGGTGGTCAGGACCTTGCAGAAATGTGTGTATATGGCTATGTATATGTGTGTGTTTATGTTATATGGTTAGTGGGAGGCATGGTGGAGTAGTTCTATCTCCTATGTTTTCTTTTGGGCATTCTTAGGAAATCCCTCACACCATTAGGGAGAATCGTGAGGGGGAGCATAACCGATGCTGAATTCTCAATACATAAGAAGAACGAGACTGATACAAGGATGTTGGGGTGAATGCATTCCTTCCATCTCGCCTCCACCCCCACCACTGATGACAGATGTATTTAGAGACTAAGCTTCTGAAAAGCTGTTTGTATGTCTCTGCTTTAAACAAATTCTGGTGTTGTATACCCTATAGGGGGCTGGGTTTAACATCATGGTGTTTGCAGTGGTATTTTTTCCCCTGAAGCTGAGAAGCTTTCAGAGAAGCTGTTTTGGAGGAAACATGTCTCCATGTACAGAATTCCCTTTCTCTGAATTCTAATAGCATGCAGGTCCAAAGTAGCAACATTAACTCTGAAGTAGATGACTTTTTATACAACCTTATTTTAGTAGTTCATTAAGTCTTCCACCCTGCTCCCATTGAAGTCAATGATGATTGTGATTTCACTGATTTCAAGGGCAACAGGATTGAAAGCTCTGTAAACTTTGAAGCTTCTGATCTTGGCTGTCAGTGATTCATAAACCCATCCCCATTTGTACTGACTACTTCCACATAATAGTAAAAAAGACACTTCAGACAAAACATTTCTATGCAATTATTACTTCCTCAACAGGTTACATTATAATCACCAAGAAATACTATGTCTGTTTTATTGCTTAATTCTGCACTGTCTGGGTTAACAAATGATTACAGCTGTCACCAGTGACTAAACCAATGCAGGGCTGGTGAAATACATTTCCTGACTTAGTAGCAGGACAAAAGAGCCACAAAAGAGTGAATTAATGTGAATTATCTACATTAAGAAGCAACTTCTTTGCGATACAAAATTGGGAAGTATTATCACAAACCCAAAAGATGCTGCAAAAGAGATTTATTTTTTAAAATAATTGTGAGGTGGGAAACAGCAATAAATATCATTTTAATATATGCTCCCCAGGCTAATAAGTGGCATTAAACATGATGGCTGTGTTTCTCTAGGCTCTTCCAAAACCTTTAGTAGAAGCTACAGTCAAATCTTCTGCCATTGAATATGGGGGACACACCAGTTTCTAGTCACACAATTGCACTACAAAGCACATCTTGCATCAAATATAGTCATTAGCAGGTTAGTCAGTGGTTCCTATTATGTAAGAGTGAGGTGAAGAGGTGCTTTGCTCTCTGTATTCTCACACCACTTTAACAACTGGCAATATGAGCTTTTAGTCAGACCTTGAAGCTGTTTCACACACACACAGCTTGTCAAGCTGACAAATGTTAATAGTTAAACCCTAGGATGCCTTTGCAGCGGATGGGTGTGGGGGGAATCTTCACAGGAGGTGCCCAAAGGCTATTACATATTTCATTGCCGTCACATATACGCTAACACTAGCTGACAAAACGCCCAGTAGAATTCAAATTTGCATACATTCATATATAACTGGCGGACCTCCCGCAGGCATGCCGAAGGCCGCCTGACTGCAGCCCTCACAGCGACCAGCAGGCCACCCGCACAGCTTGCTGCTCCAGGCACGCGCTTGCTACCTGGAGCCGCCCCTGTATATAACCAAATTAAAGACTTTGCTAATGATTGACGAATCCAGCTCTCCTCCTTTAATGTGGGTGGAGCTCTCAATGGTATAGGGTGTATGTCTCTTCCTTTCCCAGAGGGTTGAGGGCAGGAAGTGGATATGGTTGGTCCTGGTGCCACAGCAGCTCTTCCCACCCTGGATGAGAGTAGGGTATGTGCTTTCCCTCTAGACCCCTTGCACCATGTCAATCTTTTTCTCCTTATGTTATAAGAAGAGGGATAAAAAGTAGGGAACTGTAGCCTGGGAAAGAGGAGAGGGCGTGGATGTGGGGGAGATTAGTGATTGTAGTTTACATGGGAAAGTGGGGGGAGGGATAGCTCAGTGGTTTGAGCATTGGCCTGCTAAACCTAGGGTTATGACTTCAATCCTTGAGGGGGCAATCTGGGGCAAAATCAGTACTTGGTCCCGCTAGAGAAGGCAGGGGGCTGGACTCAATGACCTTTCAGGGTCCCTTCCAGTTTTGAGATAGGTATATCTCCATATATCATATTATTAAGTGGGAGGGCAGAGGGAAGAAGGGAGATTTTTCTTCATTCTAAATGTTTCCTTCTTTCCTCCCCACCCACCACTATCTCATTCTTCCTTGTCCCAAACTGTCTAATATGCTCCCCACAACACAGGCCATTTAATTTCGCCTCCTTACAACTCTCCCATCAACATTTATTCTGTCAACAATACAGACAAATTGATTCTGGCACTCCTTCCCCTGCAACCACACATTTTGATAGTGGGGACTTCCCATGAACTTGATACTGGCATTCTCCAAGCCCCCAGTTAATTCTGGGGCCCGCCACACTGTTAATTTTGATTCTCAACACTTCCATATGCCCTATAATTGATTCTGCCCCTCGGACACTCTTCATACACACAGCAGCCTGAAGGGAGGAGACCAGCACAGGGGTAGGAGTTGCTGCAGAGATGACAGGGAGCAGCTGCTCCTTAGCCAGCTACACGCACACAGGGCTCAGTGCTGCAGGTATGCTGCAGCTCTGTGTTTCCTGAAAGGGAGGTGGGGAGAGCAATCCCTGCTACATATGCTGAGGCTGGGCTTCAGCACATGCAGCAGCTCTGATTGGCTGCCATTCCCCAAGGGCAAGGACACTGGGAAAAGTAGCCAATCACCTGGAATTTCCCGAGATGCTGGGGCTTTCCCTGCAGGCCCAAACTCCCTGCAGACCACACTGTACAGAGAAACCTTGCAGAGTTGACAGGTCTGCATCATCTTCCACACTGGAAACTGCAACCAGGTCCATTTTCAACAGGCTATTTAGAATTTCCATATCTGGGCTGTCCTGTGCAGCTGCATGATATGTATGGTCTGCAGTAGGGTTACCATATTTCAGCAAGCAAAAAAGAGGACGGGAGGAGCCCCGCCCCCGTCCTGCCCTAGCCCCGCCCCTGCCCCTCCCACTTCCTGCCCCCCTCAGAACCCCCAACCCTCCCCCCCCGCTCCTTGTCCCCTGACTGCCCCCTCCTGGGACCCCTGCCCCTAACTGCCCCCCAGGACTCCACCCCCTACCTAAGCCTCCCTGCCTCTTGTCCCCTGACTGCCCACTCCTGAGACCCTCCCCCCATCCTAACTGGCCCCCTAGGACCCTACCCCCTACCTGTACCCTGACTGCCCCAACCCTTATCCACACCCCCACCCCCAGACAGACCCCTGGGACTCCCACACCCCATCCAACCACTCTCCACCCCCTGACAGCCCCCC
>NW_020664409.1:80855473-80892210 GCF_002925995.2 Terrapene triunguis
CCCCCAGGACCCTACCCCCTACCTGTACCCTGACTGCCCAAAACCTTATTCACACCCTCCCTCAGAAAGCCCCCAAACTCCCGACCCCCCGTCTCTTGACTGCCCCCTTCAAAACCTCCCTGCTCCTTCTCCGACTCCCTGGCACCCTTGTTGTTGGCCTTCGCCTAATGTTTCCGTGAGCTTGCTCAGGAACGGCTCCGTTCGTCCCGGCAGGCTTGTCCCGGCAGGCTGGCTGGCGGGGGAGGAGCTCCAGACTGCCAGAGGCAATCTGGAATGCAGGGAGGGAGGGAGTTGATCTCTGTTGCAGGGGAGCGGAGGAGGGGCTGTCTCTGGCTGTCGGAGCCCCATGTAAGTTTCAGCATCCGGCCAGCTGCCCTGTTAGCATCCAGGGGGAAGTCCGGACATTTACAAATTCCCCCCAGACGCTATTTTTAGCGCAAAAATCCGGACATGTCCGGGGGAATCCGGACGAATGGTAACCCTAGTCTGCAGCCACAGCACTTTAGGCTGTGATCTCATCAGATCTCATGAACTAAGCGAAGTCAATATTTAGATAAGAATACTTCAAAGAAAGTCCAGGGTAATTCATTAATTGGCGTTCTTTCCTGTGAGTCACTAATACGCCAATGTCCCAGCCGGGGGTTAGGCTATCGTATGCTTTTAGAGGTGCATCTTTCCGATGGAATTGAGGGCCTGATCCAGCATTTTTGAAGTCCATAGGAGTCATTCCATTGAATCAATTAAGTTGGAGTTGGTCCACCAAAAAAATGAGGATGTGATTCACCTTAACAGAATGCATGCTCAATGAGTTAAGAGAAGCAAAGAGTTAATACATAATGGAGCTGCTTATCTACAAAGTCCATTATATGAGAGGAAGATTAAACTCTCTGGGGCATAGGGTATGCTAAACAAACAGCAGAGAATCAATTTGACTGAAAGTATTGCAAGGGTCTTTTCTTCACTGATCTAAGTCTGTGCTCTCCGTCTATTAGTTAAGTGACTAAGATATAAATCTTCTTATGAAACTTCAGTGAAATAGGGCCTGGGGCTCTACTATCTCTGCTTCTAAAGGGATTGACTGATATTTCACCTTACAGATATGGCACCAATCAATGCTTATATAATCTCCACCCGACAGAAACAGAATGGTTGATCTTGTTGAAAGCTTTTAATATAATTATGATCCGGGGGAGGAAACTCCATCAGGAATATTTAGACCACACGATGACAGGAACCAGATCATGAAAGGAAAAGTGATTGCAATGCCTTGAGTTTTTTTCCCTCCTGCTCACAGATATAAATATTTACAGCCCACCAGAAGCAAAAGAAAACAATAACCCTGCATTGCTTGTGAGACTTCTGAGAATTCTTTGAAATGTACACAAAAGCCCACACTGCAACTTGAATCAACATATGCATCAGGAATTAGTGGTTTAATTTGCTTTTGCTGGAGCCTTACTACCCAACCTATCCGGAACATTATGAGCCAGAGCCTTGGCTTTGCTAACTCCCGTTTGCACTGTTTCAATGCTGGGAAAGGATTCTATAGTGTCTTCCAGTGTGGGAGAATCCTCATCTTGTGAAGAACCAGTGTAACCAGTTCTATACCTCCTCCCTCCAGACTCCCCACCTCCATCATATGGAGCATGCTGGAGATATAAAGGGGCATGGCCTCAAGCACGCTCCAGTCAGGCAATCCCCACTGCTCTAATCAATATTAGGTTACTGTTTCCTACCAATGAAACTTAGAGCAGCCCTGAGGCCTCTAAATTTCATCCAGGGCAAAACCAGTCAATTCCTGCCTACTGGATCAGTGCAGGGGAGGAGCATAAAGATGTCAAAACACCTTTGCTGTCCTCTTAGATGTACCAAGTGCTGCACCTGAGGTTTCAGCCTGTTTTACCATAATTTTAATTATCTCTGTAAGAATTTACCCATTACAAATGTTCCTTGTGTGTTTTAAAATGGCTAATAATAGACTTTAAAAAATAACTGTGTATAAAAAAATTCCCAAAAAAAAAAAAGTCTTTAACTGTAACTGCTAAGTTATTCCCTTTTACAAATGCAGCTGTGAAAGGCCATTCTCATTACAAATCTTAAAACACAGAAGTTTGGAAAATCTCATTTAAGTTTGTCAATGAATATTAGTGCTCATGAACTGGTAATTCATGTGTAAATGTAATTATAGCAAACTAACTTTAAAGAGGGAAATTAAGCTAGGTCTGTAAAAAGGCTACATATTTGAGAGATTATTTCACAATCTAGTCAGAAACAAATGAGACGCACTGTAACAGGGTGTCTTGGAGGGCTGGGCAGCCTAGTGTTTGGAGGCAGGGGCAGTCTTTAAGGCATGGGACTAGGGGGACCTGGGATCTCCCACTCCGTGAGATCCCAGCCCAGGGCCCTGGGTGAATCAACCCCCAAGTAGGGGACCTAGAGTGACCTTTTCAACATGCAAAATACAGGACACCTGCCAATTTAAAAAAATTGTGGAGTGTTGTGGTATTGTATGTGTACACATTTTATATCCTATATTTAATAATGGTAATTAAAAATTAAATATCAATTTACCAATGTGTCTTGTTTTTCACTGGACTTTAATCCATCAGATTGTTTTTCAGAAGTTCATGTTTTTTGCAGTAAAAATGTTACAGTTCTCCGACCAATGTAAAAAATAAAATAAAATAAAAAATAAAACTAGCAGTGTTCATTTCGATTTTAAATATGTATTTCCTATCTGAACTTGCAGAATTCAAGAGTTAGGTATTTGATCTGACAAATCAATCGAACTCAAAGCAAGTAAACTGGTAGTTTAGTTTTACTTGCAGTTCAGCTTTTACCAGCTCCACAGAACATCTGTTTCTTTGATCCAGCCATATCATGTTCATCAAGTTGAATACTCCCTCAATGTAGGCATTAGAGCAAGGTGTGTGGAGTACAAATGAAACAATTTTTAAAAGATGTTTCAAATTCTGTTCAAACTTGTCAAAGATATTCTTCCATTTTTGGTCACTGGTCATACTGGTCTCTGTAACACAGCTAAGTATTGGAGCAATACCTGAAATTTCTTCTTAAAGTTCATCCAAATCAATCTTTAAGGAATCTGTCAAATTCAGGGTCTTTGCAACTTTGCACAAGCCTCCCTAGGTCAACAGGCAGTCTTTTTCCAGTGACAGTACTTCAAAAAAATTTAAGAGAGTGGCATCTGAGAAGTCAAACCACTTTTCAAGATATCTTAGCACTCTGCCATAAAAACCGAGCAGATCATGTTTCATCTTTTTTGCATCGTTGTCTGCCAATTTTTTCAGACCTGTATTCACCAAATAGCTGAAGAATTTGTCCTCTTTCCTTCTCTGTAGTTTGTTTCTTAATGACAGCATTGTACAGTACAAACTAGTGACAGGCGTACCCTATTTTTCAAGTTTAAGAATGGTTTCTTGGAAAATTTGTAACACATTCTGCACAAACAGCATGTAGAGCTCTGGAATGGATGTAGCAATTTGCTCACCAATTTCATCTGTTATGTACTTCCAGCTACTGTTGGAGCACTCTTCCTTTCCCAATGACTGGAAATAAGATCTGATCGCTGGCCAGGACTTTAAAATCTTGTCTACTGCTGGTATGAGGGAAAGCCATCGCGTTGGCATGTGTCTTACTAACTCTACCCACTCTATCTCAAGAAATTCAAAGTCTCCCATAAGTAGTCTGCTCTCTTTGCTGAAACTGAAGAGTGGTTGAAAATTTTAATGATCACAGTCTCCACATCATATTCCAGTTGATCAACAGCAAATTTTGCACAGTTACGGGTTATCTGTGCTGGGCAGTTGGCAGCTATGAGCCTGCTGTTTTCTTTTTTAAGCAACTGATATACTGAATGGTGTTTTCCATAATTCAGGCTGGCATTGTCAGCACAACAGGCAGACATGAGGGATAAGTCAAGCCCGCTAGAATCTAGCGCGTGTTTTATTATCTATGAAATCAACTGCTGGTTCATCGTGGGCACTGTAAAAATCCTACAGATCTGTCTGAATACCCTGTGTTGGCAGAAAATACCTCAGAGCAATGGAGAAGAGCTTAGTGTTTCCTTTATTTGATGCATCAGATGATACCCTGTAAAACATGTAGGGCTTCTTTAATTCGTTTGGCATAAGCTCTACTCTGTATGGAACAAGTACATTTTCGGTTATGGCCACAGCTTTTGTGTCCACATAATGTTTTCGTTGCCACATCTGAATCACGAAACATACTGCAAACCAGCTTGTGCAGTCTAGAGCTCTGTAAGAATGGTGATGTTGGTTTGTGTGCTAAACCATGGTTATCTCCACTGCTGTATATTCCTTTATCTGATCTATATCATTTGTTTTCACAGCAAATGGAGTCATCAGCATCTGCCTGGTATCAGAAACACCATTCACTTTGTGTCCATCTGATTTTAAATGTTTTTTCATATCATTTTCACCTCCGTATTCAATTCCAGCATCTTTTCTACATAAAGCACAAAAATCTGTAGTTGAATCTTTTGGATTTTTCTGAATCCACGTGTGTGACCTATCTCACTCCTCTCTGAATTTACACAGGCGCTTACTTTTTTTTCTTTGGTGGAGTTGTAGAGGTCGAAGGTCCTTCTTTCTCTGAGTCTGATGTATCACTCTATCAGTGCCTCTTCCACTTTTGGAGTCGGCCATTTCACAAAATAAAAAAGAAAACACTGACTGGTTTGAAATTTAAATAATGATACTTCTATGTATGAATTATATTTTGTTTTCCATCTGCGGCCTGGTCTACACTACAAGTTTAAGTCGAATTTAGCAGCGTTAAATCGAATTAACCCTGCACCCGTCCACACAACGAAGCCATTTACTTCGACATAAAGGGCTCTTAAAATCGATTTCTGTACTCCTCCCCGACGAGGGGAGTAGAACCGAAATCGACATTGCTGGTTCGAATTAGGATTAGTGTGGGCGCAATTCAACGGTCTTGGCCTCCGGGAGCTATCCCACCGTGCACCATTATGACTGCTCTGGACAGCAATCTGAACTTGGATGCACTGGCCAGGTAGACAGGAAAAGCCCCGCGAACTTTTGAATTTCATTTCCTGTTTGCCCAGCGTGGAGAGCAAAGGTGACCACACAGAGCTCATCAGCACAGGTAACCATGCAGTCCGAGAATCGAAAAAGAACCATCACTGCCTCCTCCTCGCCTGGTTTTTCAGGTTCTGGTTCAGCATAGACTGCATGATTATGCGCGAGGTGTTTACAATGTTCATGACTGCTGTCTTGAGCTGAGCGGGCTCCATGCTTGCCGTGGTATGGCATTTGCACAGTTCACCCAGGAAAAAAGGCGCGAAACGGTTGTCTGCCGTTGCTTTCACGGAGGGAGGGAGAGGATGCACCCAGAACCACCAGCGACAATATTTTTTTCCCCATCGGTCATTGGGATCTCAACCCAGAATTCCAATGGGTGGGGGAGACTGCGGCAACTATGGGATAGCTATGGGATAGCTATCCACAGTGCAACACTCCAGAAGTCGACGCTAGCCTCGGTACATGGACGCGCACCGCCGAATTAATGTGCTTAGTGTGGCCGCATGCACTTGACTTTATACAATCTGTTGCCAAAAATCGAATTCTGTAAAATCGGAGTAATCCCGTAGTGTAGACATACCCTGCATCTCCAAAGCAGATTAGTTTCATCCATTTGGGAACATGTGAGAAGTGTAACAAATCACGTGATACTGAGACAATAAGTTATGTCTTAGATTGGCTACACAATGTGTCAGTCATTTGGGGGCTGGGTAAGCACTGTGAATGTGGTAGTGGCAGGGCTTTGCACTGCACTGTTATTGCTATAGTTTGACCATTGCTAAGCAGTATGTTCAAATTGAGTTAAGGGGAATCCAGGACAAATGCTGTCCTGGGGTCATTCAGCCCAGGGCCAGGACTTGAAATCTACATTTTGCAACTGTCCCACCTAGTTAGGGACAAGTGGTCACTCGAAGGGGACCTCCCACTGGGTAGTCTATGTCCACTGCCCTGGGCTACTTTCTACTGTTGCCCCTTCAGTTTGGGACATGGCCCCTATAATCCAAGTCGCGGTGGTGGCTTGTCTCTAGTAGCGCCCCCTCATGGACCTTTGGCAGCATTCTGCTGCAGTCCCAGGTTCCTCTGGGTGGGGCAGCTGTAAATTCGGTGGGGCTGGAACCCCACAAGATCTCAGTGTTTCAGTCACCCAGTTACCCCTCAGGCCAGATGCTCCTAAGTCTCTTCCCAGCCTCCTTTAGTCAGGGAGATGGTGCTTCCTTCCTGGTTGCTGCCTCAGCTGGCAGGCTAGTGACCCTTTCCCTCCAGTAGGGATGGAGCTAGCGCCTGCCTCTTCGCCAGTCAGTCAGACTGAGAGTTTCTTTCCTTCCCAAAGGCTCTCTCAAACTCCTGTCGTGTCAGCGGGCAGTTTCTCTGCTTCATCACACTCACATTTCAATATTATTTATAAATATGGCATTTATAGTCCCCGCTTCTGATTCATCAAGTTCCTTCTGATCAGAACTGTTCTGAAACGTAACTTCCCCTTAGAAAACAAACATGCTGCCACTTTCATTCTTTCTTTCTTTCTTTTTTTGCTTTCAGAAGTTAACTCCATTCAGGCCAGTCACATACACAACCAACCCTAGTTACAGATTCATAGCTAGGGTGACCAGGTGCCTGGTTTTCAACTGGAATACCTGGTCAAAAAGGGACCCTGGTGGGCCGTTGACTGTCTGGTTGGCGGCGCCATGAAGCGGGACTGGCAGGCTCCCTGCTAGCCTCTGCACCGTGCGGCTCCCGGGAAGCAGTCGGCATGTCACCCCTCCGCCAGAGGCAGACGGGAGGCCCCACACGCTGCCCCCACCCCTAGTACCGCCCACGCAGCTCTGACTGGCTGGGAACCACAGCATGCAGAGCTGCCTGGCCACGCCTCCATGTAGGAGCTGGAGCGGGGACATGCCACTGCTTCCGGGAGCTGCTTGAGGTAAGCTGCTGGAGCCTGCACCCCTGACCTCCCCCTGTGCCCCAATCCCCTGACCCAGACCAAAGCCACCTCCTGTATTCAGAACCCCTCAGCCCCATCCTGGACCCCCTCCTGCACCCCAGATCCCTCATCCCGATCACCACATCAGAGCTCGCACCCCCAGCCGGAGCCCTCATCCCCCCACACACCCTAACCCCCTGCCCCAGCCCGGAGCCCCCTCCTGCATCCTGAACCCCTCGGCTCCACCCCCCAGCCCGGAGCCCCCTCCTTCACCCCAAACTCCTCATCCCTGACCCCACCCTAGAGCCCGCACCTCCTGTTGGAGCCCTCACCCCCTCCCGAACCCCAGCCCCCTGAGCCAGCCTGGTGAAAATGAGTGAGTGAGTGAGGGTGGGGAGACCAAGCGACAGAGGGAGGGGGGGATGGAGTGTGGGGTGGGGCCTTGGAGAAGGGGTGGGGCATGGACGGGGCCTCGGATGACAGATGGGGCAAAGGTGTTAGGTTTTGTGCAAGTAGAAAGTTGGCAACCCTATTCATAGCAGACTGTTGCAGAGTTTCTCCATAAGGAATAAAGCTGACTGCCTCATTTTATTATAGTTGTTTCCTCTAATAATCTGCTGTATACATGCTCCAAACCCTTATAGGTCTGCTCCTTCTTGTTTTCCCTCAGGGTTCTCTAGGGTCCGGTACGTCAGAGTCCTGACAAAAATACTAGTACTTTCTTAACAACTTTTACTATTTACTTTATCGTTGTCTGATAATGACTCTTGAAGTATCGTTACTGCAGGCTACACATCTGCTTCAAGAATAAAAGTATTTCACATCATGCTGTTCCCTTTTGGGAAAGCTGAAAGAATCTTGCGATAACCATATGGGTACAATATGCGGTATTGTTTACATACTCCTTCCTGCATTCTTTCTCTTCTTCCTGCACCTTATAAAGCTGGATTTCCTAAACCTTCCCACACCTATTCTGCATCAGCCATTTCTCTAACTGAGTAGAGACATAGTTGGCTAAAAACACATTTCATGTTAACACAGCACATGGTTAATAATTGTTTAATAGATAGAAAATCTTTACCATTTACCACTGCTGCTGGTTGATGCCTAGTCTGATACAAGGTGTGGTTGCTGTAAGAGTCTAAGCATAGTTATTTTACAGAACAGCCAAGTGTCATTGTAACTGGCAAATCAGACCCTACAGAATTCTATAACCCTGCGATATCAGACATTCCACAGTGACTTTTCCCATGTGTTGAGGGCACCACTCTCTGTGCCTGACTTCTTGCTTTACTGGAGCAATTCTGCCTATCTGTAGCAAATCCCAAGTATATACATAGCATCAAAAAGATGCTGTACACAAGCACTGTGTCATCTACTTGCCTTTTTTGAGGTCAGTCTCTACCTCTTCACCTGAGCACCTGGAGTCTAGTCTCTCTGCTAACATTACAGTCAGTTCACACTGCTGCATCCAATTCCCTTTTAACGATCTATAAATACAAGTTCTAACAGCGCTACACACCCAAAAGCCCAACAGTCCCGTGTGTGTAACGCTCCCACCCATTTTATGGCAAGCTCCATTCCCACAGCTGTTTCTGAGGCCTTTGATGGCCACTAATAGGTAGTGAGAAACAAACTTCCACAACTGGAAAACAATATTTTAATTTAATAATGAATAGAATCAGCAAAGTTATAAAATTCTTAAAAAACAGATGAGAAATAATTATGGAAATGCTGACAGAAACAGAACTACTGTACAGCAGCATTGCCAGACACTGTGAAATATCCATTATACATTTTACTTATAATATTCTAAGCAAAAATTACTGACCACTTATTGGACAATGGATAATTTTTTCTTTCCTTATCTTATTGATCCTTTGAATAGCATACAGTAGGCAATTTATTAGTAATTTATCAGATCTCCTGGTACATCTCCAGACATGCTCCATCAAAAGCTATGATTACTTTTCTCTATTTATTTTTTAATAAAAAAATTTTCGGAATCGCTTTGGCATTCTGAACTGTATGTGCCTCTCCACTGAGTTTAGTTATCCAAAATTGCATACATTATGGGAAAATTAGATTGGAATCTTCTGATCAATCACTTAAGCTTAATTGCCTAGGGAAAAATCTTATTGCAGCTGCATTATATTTGATTTGCTTTTATTTTAGATCCATTCAGAATAATCACTTCCTTGGCCTACTGCCCATTGTATTGGTGGAAAAGATAATAGCATAAAAGAAAGAGAATGAGAAATGAACAAGATAATAAAAATATTAACAACTTATAACTAGTGGGGGTGGGGCATTTTTAGGCTGCTGATGAGAGTTTGGGTGTCCTGTGAGGTGTTGAGTTTCTTCTGGCACTCCTGATATATGCTAAGTGCCCCCAATTCTCATTGAACTCAATGGAAGTTGAAGGCACTCTACATATTGCAGTAGGTGCATAGCACCTTGCAGGAACAGTCTCTTTGCATGCGGGACAGGAAGGATATTCTTGTGATTAAGACAGTGGACTGAGACTCGCAATCCTGCATTTAAGCCACGATCCAGCAAAGCACTGAAGTATGTGCATGGGACCAGAATTCGGAGATTTCAGGGCTGTACAACATACCACCACCTTTTGAGCTGCCATTTTACACTGCAGACTCTCCACTTTAATTAAAACAAAAAAGTGTCTAGCCCCTAAGGTTCTGGAGATCAAGGTAAACTATAACCAAGACAGACATCTTAGCACCACATACAAGTCAATGCAGTGCTAGACAACAGCTCAACTGTTATTTCACACCATGACTGCTCTCACTTGAGCTCGGTTAACTCAAGAGGAGTAACTTGAGTGTAGATAACTTGAGTTAACTCTGCAGTGAAGACATACACTGCATCTGCAGGTACCCTGAAAGAATAGCTTTAGGGCATGTGAACTGCCCCATTTATCTAAGTGAGTTAAGTCCAATATGCAATTATAATAGTTAACAGTGTTGATACTTAACTTATTTCACTGCTGATTAAAGCATGGAAGAATTATGTTAAGAGAGGGAGAATTATGTTATGACCAACTGCATAATCTACTGGGAGTGACCGCTCATTATGGCACCATGAATAGTGCTTGGCAGACAGGCCACATGCTTTCTTCCCTATTCAAGGAGCCACATCCAAGGAGAGCAGCTGATTCCCACTAAGGGGAAGCCAAACTCAGACAGTTCAGCAAAGCCCATTGGTGTATTAGAGCATAACTGGATAGAGTTATGGTCATTGTAAGCTAGTGGTCAGATACACCAGTTGGGGAACTAAAGCGAAGTCCAGATTCTGCTGCAGTTCTTAAAACAAATTCCAAAATAGAATCAAAATAACACAAAAGACTTGATAAGCAAGGAGCAGCTTTTCCAGATTTCAGCAAGCAGGATCAGACACGTTCTTCCCCTTATGTAATAGTTCCTGGATATCATTTATGCTTCCTGCCAGGACTCCATGTATAGACTTCCCTCAGGGTCTTACCTCAATCCTCATTTTCCCATGACTGAGCCAGGAACATTCCTTTATATATGTAAGTGGGGGAATGGTCCCGCTATTGTGGGGAACTTTCCTGGCTTATACATTACCTGGTGAAGTGGGCTAGCAAAGGATCTGAGTCCTTGCTCCCACTTCCTTTACCCAGAGGCCTGCCTGACCTTGACGGCTCCCCTTCCACTCTCCTGTGTGTCAAAGTCCTCGTAACCCCAACAAGGCTGGGCCCAGGATTCCTGGGGGGCTCGACCCCCCCATCCTTGTCGTAGTCACTTAGGGCAGGGGCGAGGGTGTCCCCACTCCGGGGTGCTTTCTCTGCACTGTATGCTTCCCTGACCCACTGATCATTACATACAGTTCAAAGCAAATACAATTTATTAAACAGCAACCAATTTAAAAAAATAAGGAAAAAATGGGAAAGGTTAAAGGAAAACACATCACCCCTCTCTGTGGCACGGGGACGTCACAACCAGCTGTCTCTGGAATGTCAGGGCAGTTCAGTCTGTTCCTCACAAGTCCCAGGCCCCTTCTCAGGCCCTGGCTGTGCTGCAGGGATACTGCAGGTCGAACACTTGCTCTGGCGGTGGCCACACGCTCTCAGGCTCCAGTGGCAGGACCCTTCTTCCCAGCGTCACCCCTGCCCCATCGGGGTTACGATCTCCCTCCAAGTCTGGCCTGCAAGGCTGGGGGCGTCTCCCTGCACTGGGCCTTCAGCCTAGGGTCCCCCTCGCTCTCCCCAGCCGCTCACCGCACTCGGCTCTGGACTGCTCCAGCCCCAGCTCCAGCTTCACCACTCTGCCTCAGCTCCAGCTCCAGCTTCAACTCCACTCTGCCTCAGCACAGCTGCTGCTGCTGCTCTGCCTCCCTGGGCTGCTTCTCTGGCCCCTCTGGCTCTGATTCTGTGACTCTGCTCCCAGCACTGACCTGCTTCCTGAGCTGCTTTTCTGGCCCCTCTGGCTGGCACGGCTCTGCTCCCCAGCTCAGCTTGCGCCCCTGCTTTCTCCTTAGCTCTGCCCCACTCTGTCTGACCCAGGCAATTCCAGCTCACATGGAGGACGGGAGCCCCCTGGCCTCCTAACTCCCGGATTAGCCTGCCCGCCCTGTCAATCAGGCTGACCTGGAGCATTGGCCTCTCCCCATTGTTCTTGGGGACTGTCAGTCTCAGGGTCCTGATTTCCCATCGACCCTTCCCCTTTCTTTGGTACTGGGAGCTAACCAACCAAAACACCCCCCTGAGTTTTAGTAAGGAGACAACAGTCCTCTTGCATATAGTCCCCAGCAGGCAGTCATACAGATGTTTCATCAGATGACCACTTTGTTCCCTGTCTGGAGATTACAACACCCAGCAACTCCTGGTTCTAAAGAGACTATGTCCACATAACAGATGTGTTAGCCACATCTGCACCTAACTGCTCTGTTACAATCATATGTTATGTTCCTCAGGGCTTTGACCTTGAATGTCTCATCACGATGTTAGCCTTCACCTCATTCACAGCTCAAACAATATTTGCTTGGAAAGTACAAAGATCAGCTCTAGCCATAACTTCCTCAAATTTCAGCAATGTTTGGATTCAAAGGTATGTCTACACTACAGCTGCTGCCAGGGCCGGCTCTGGCTTTTTTGCCGCCCAAAGCAAAAAGCGCCCGGCCGGCCGGAGCAGCGGGGGGGGGGGGAGGAGGAGGAGGAAAACAAACCTGCCCCCGGCCGGAGCAGCAAAGGCGGGGGAGGGAAACAAACCTGCCCCCAGCCGGAGGTGGGAGGGGGAGACAACAAACCGGCCAGGACGGCAAAAGCGGGGGTGGGGGGGACCTGGGAAACAAACCTGCCCCCGGCCGGAGTGGCAAAGCGGGAGGGGGCAGAACAAACCAGCCGGCCAGAGCAGCAAAGGGGGGGGGACAAACCAGCCGGCCGGAGCAGCAAAGGGCGGGGAGAAACAAACCTGCCCCCGGCCGGAGCGGCGGGCGGGGGGGACGACAAACTGGCCCGCCTGCCGGAGCGGCGAAGGAAAGAAAAAATAAAAACAAACAAAAAATACCTGCGGGGCGGTGGGAGCATGGGTGCAGGGGGACTCCCGGCCCTGCAGTCCCCGGACAGCGGGGGGGAGGGGGGGGAGAGAAGGCAGGCGGCCAGGGCTTCCTTAAGCGGGGCGCTTGCCATGCGGCCCCGCCCGCTGCGCCGCCTGCTGGGAGGGCTCCGCGCCGCTCCATTCGGCAGGCAGGGAAAGACGCGGGCTGCCCTACCGGGCTTGATGCAGGGCGCTCCCCTCCTCCGCCCCCTACAGGGCGGCGGGAGCAGTAAACCAAAAAGAAAAAACCTGCAGGGGCGGCCAAAGCGGTGAAGTGCAAAAAAAAACCAAAACCAAAAAAAAAAGGATTAGATGGAATTCCGCCCTTTGAAATCTGCCGCCCCAAGCACGAGCTTGCTCGGCTGGTGCCTGGAGCTGGCCCTGGCTGCTGCACAGCTACATTGGCAGAACGGGTTTTTCCATCAATGTAGTTAATCCACCTCTCCTGGAGGCATTAGCTAACCTAGCTATGGCTCACCGTGCACAAAATGTTTCACGTAGGTCAATCTAATTTTTAAATGTACACCAGGCCCAAGATTTTCATTTGAGTCCTGTCTGTAATATAATAGGCCAGATCCTGCAACTTCTACTCACACTGAGTAGCACTTATTCATTGGAGTAGTTTCATTGCTCCTGTAAGTTAACTCATGCAAGTAACTGCTGTTCAGTTTAAACCATTATTTCATTTCCTTTAATATTTTTAAACAACATTTAATTTTCTCCTTTTATTTTTAATTGAAATATATAATGTAACAGCAAAGCAGACCCATGTATGAAAACAATGACTCAGAGAACAAACATTTACAAAAGCTGATCTTCGCTTCTGCCTGCCCTGGAATTTAAATGCTGGAAAGGACAATATAAGCTGACCTTGCTTAGACAGATCCAGGTTGATCAGAAGAGTAAATGATCAAAATGTAATGCAGTGTTGACTGGTATTAACTGCTGTTTGTTCCTGCAGCACATTGTGTCACAAAATGAAATATTCTTCACCATCATGAGGACAAAATGAACACCAGTAAATGTATGAATACTGCATCTTATAACAGCTAAAATACTGCCTTCTGTCAGTTATATTAATTGCAGTACTGCATAAATCCAAAGAGACCAGCAGGAAATATGCCAGAACTATATTACCTACAGCTGGAGACAGTTTCTAAGATACTCTGTTCTATTTTGGAGAAGAACTTTGCTTACACTCTACAGGGATTAAATAGTTCAGAGGAAAAGAGGTCAAAATGAAGTGGCAACAGCATCTGTCCTCATTGAGTACCAATTCTGAGGAGCAGATAGATCTACGGTGCTCAACCAGGCAGAGGTGAAAAGAAAAAGAACAGCAGTTATGAGCATTGTTAATCAAATCAGTAAGTTGGGAGTTCCTATCACTTTGCAAGGGTCACTCCTGAACAGGTTTTATACACCAGTTCAGGCATCAGGCAGCCTCAGTGGTTACTGTCCAGAAGAAGGGTGGCCAACCTGAGCCTGAGAAGGAGCCAGAATTTACCAAAGAACATTGCCAAAGAGCCACAATAATATGTGAGCAGCCCCGCATCCGCTACCCACCTGCGCCTCCCTCCCACTGGCAGCCCCGCCAATCAGCGCCTTCTCCTCTCTCCCCACGCCTCCCACCCGCCGCAATCAGCTGTTTTGCAGTGCAGGAGGCTCTGGTGTGGAGGGGGGAGGAGCGAGGGCATGGCAGGTTCGAGGAAAGGGGCAGGGGCCTTGGGGGAAGGGGTGGAGTGGTGGCAAGACCTGGGGCAGAGCAGGGGGTTGAGCAGTGAGCACAGCACAGCACATTGGAAAGTTAGCAAGGAGCCACATATTAACCTCTGAAGAGCCGCATGCGGCTCCAGAGCCACAGGTTGGCCACCCCTGGTCCAGAACCTAGTTATCCAAGGATAACAATCTGGCATTAGAAGGATAAAACACACATAGGTAACTGGACTCTTGACTCTCCAGTTGTTAAGAATTTTCTGGGCTACAGGTTTTGTTTTTGCCACATGGATTTTGCAGGTTTACTCAGATCTGAAGAAAGAATGAGCAGACAGTAGGAGAATTTGTTCTTCATGACACTGCTTCTGCAAATCCCCACTATGTGATCACATGCCCTGACGTTCAGTGATGGAACCCATTTCAACAGTCAGCCACTGGGGACAGAGCACACGCCTCTATGTTCCAGTAATCTGGAACTGAAAGTGTATAAAATCCCCCACCAGCCAACTGACACCCATCTCTCTTTCCAGTAGTCTGTCTGGATGCAGAAGCTTCCTGCCCTTACAACCACACCCCCATTCATGCAGGAGTCAAGCACATTTACAAGCCCTGTGCTTTCCTTTGTGTAGAGCAGGGATCTCAAACTCAATTTACCTTAGGGCCAGTGCCAGTCCTCAAATCCTCCCAGCGGGCCAATAATGTCACTCATGCCACCCAGAACCCGCCCCCACAAAACTCTGCCTCCCAAAAAACTCCACCCCCTCACCTGCCTAAGGCCCTGGGAGGGAGTTTGGATGGGGGAGGAGGTCTGGGGTAGGGGATTGGGGTGCAGGCTCTGGGAGGGAGTTTGGGTGCGGGGGTCTGGGGTGCAGGCTCTGGGATGGAGTTTGGGTGCTGGGTGCAGGTTCTGGGCTGGGGCAGGGGGTGGAGCTGCAGGAGGAGGGGGTGGGGTTGCAGGCTCTGGCAGGGAGTTTGGGGGCTGGAGGGGGTGTGTGGGAAAGGGGAGGGGGTGCAGGCTCTGGGAGGGAGTTTGGGGGCGGGAGGGAGAGGTGGGGAGGGGGTGCAGGCTCTAGGAGGGAGTCAGGGGTGCAGCGCTTACCTGGGGCTCCAAGGCAGGGCAGGATGGGGGGCCTCCACATGCTGCTGCCCCCAGGCACCGCCCCTGCAGCTTCCCATTGGCTGCAGGGGTGCTCGGGGCAAGGGCAGCGCGGAGGCACAGCCCTGCCCTGGGGCCGTAGGGAGGGCTCAGCAGACACATGGAGTAAACAGGCAGACACCGCTCACCTCCGCTGCGCCGCCGGGGCCCCGGGCCATTGTAAGTCGCCTGGGGGTGGCAGGTGGGGCCAAGGGAGAGACCCGGCCCCAAAACTGCTGGAGCCTCGTGGGCCACACTGGGGAGGTTCGCAAGCCGCAGATGGCTTGTGGGCCGGGAGTTTGAGACCCCTGGTGTAGAGACTGCACTTTGCTAGCATCCCTAGGACACTAGGACCCTCAAAGGCAGCAGGGAGGAAACAGGTCTATGCCTGTGCTCTCCCACCATATCAGCTAGCACAGGTGGTTGGCCATGGAAGGGAATGCATGCTGCACCCTCCTAAGGGGTAGTACACTAAACACACTCTCTCTGCTTGCTAGGGAGCTGTGAGAGCCATTGTGTCTCCTGGGGATGTGCAGTTCTGTATCACCCCGAATGCAGGCCAGTGCCTACTTGGTAAATCCAGTTTCTATAATAGACATTGCTATATGATACTCATAGAATGACTCAGATGCAAACAGTATTACAATGGAGGCAAATATTACATTTTGCAAGTTTTATGCAATAGTTTGTATTCTATTCTGCATAGATCTACATAGAAAATTTAACATGTACCCGCACTTTAATGTTATGCAGAATATGCACTGTTGAAATATCTAATGATGAAGAGAGTCATCAAATATAAAGGATCCTTTTCTTGCATCATATTTAATTATACTCACATTTTGCATAATTTAGAGACGGTGCTTTCTAATCTTGCTGCCTGCCTTGTTCCATAGAGACCATTGAAACAGCAGGGGCATGGCCACACTGTGGATGTAAAGCCTGTTCCAGTGGTGAGCTAGTGTGACCTGCTGCTTCAATGTTATCAGCACCTGCTAGAGAACCAGCTGTCCAAGAATTACACTCAGATCCATGTCCCTGAAGCAATCACAAACCAGTTAATTTTCATGTCAGCAGTTCTGTATTTGCTGACTGAATTGTTCTCTATACTCAATAACTGGGTTTAACACAGATGGGCGTGAACACAAACCCCGAGTCTTTGTGTGGTGAGTCCAAATCTAGACCTGAGTTTTGTAACTATGGCAGGTCATGTCAAAGCACCATAGGCCCAGATCTAAACACCTGGGGGAGAGGAATGGATATTTCTACCTCCAAATGTGGATCTGAATTTTGTGGCTAGTCCATATCTAATACATTCATTAAAACCACAGTCTTAAATATGTTCTGAAGGGAACATTAATTATCAGTATATACTGGCTATCAGAAGGATGGTATACTGACCAAAGGACTTTGGGGGTTTGATGAGCCCCTTGTTAATAGAATTATTCTTTGGTGCTTGTAAAAAGACTCTCAGCTTTCATTTTTTTAAAGTAAATCTCTATTATTTTTCCTTATTAAGATGGCTCTAAAAATGTGCTTGGGACCTAAATGTCTCTCTCTCTCTCACACACACACCACCACCACCCCAAGAGTGTCAAACCTAAATGTTCGAAAGTTTAAAGAATTGAACTCATTTGGTTAGCTCTGTTGATTTCTCAGCGAGATGTAAGATATGTGAAGCTATTTGTCAGCTACGGCATGAATTAATAAAGGGCTCTGCTGTGCATTCTGTCCCCTTCGCACTGCCAGATTTTAAACTCTCTCCTCATGTTTGGATACAAATTATCGCTGCTCACCTTTTTGTTTTTGGTGTCATGAACAAGGAATACATTCAATT
Source organism: Terrapene triunguis (assembly GCF_002925995.2). Taxonomy (NCBI): domain Eukaryota; kingdom Metazoa; phylum Chordata; order Testudines; family Emydidae; genus Terrapene; species Terrapene triunguis. The sequence continues at coordinate 80,872,737 of NW_020664409.1, forward strand.
AACACCTCAAATTAACTCATCATTCCTCTATGGTGGAGCTATTTTCTCTTTCAAAATAACAGCCTGTATCCCATTTTATTCACGTTACAAAGGATTTAGGGCATTTAAGACACCATGGCCAAGTCCCAAAGTCCCTGCTCATTATGAGGGCAAACTCCTGGAGGATGGACATATCTCAACTTGCCTTTAGAATGTTAAGCTACTGAAAATAACAGGGCTGAATATCTGTGCCAGGTTCTGCTTTTTTTAGATTTGATTTGGGATGCTGCTTATGCAAATTGAACATGACACAAGAACATCACATACACGTGTGAAAGCATACATGAAATGAAGTAAATCACAAGAGGATTTTGAATGATTCGGTATCTGCTTAGTCAATCAGCCCTGAGGTATTTTGTTGTAAATCATTGCTCATGTTTATTATGCGACTAACATGATTTATGAGAATGCCTTTGACAGTGTCATTTCTGCTGCTTATAATTAGTATTTATTAAGTGCCTTCCATGTGCTTAATCCTGTACCAGGAGAAAATACACATTCTGCTCCAAACTGTTGACATTCTACAATCAAATAACAAACACTATTTGTAAGGCTAGGGCCTGAGCAAAACTCTCACTTAGGTCACTGGAGGTTTGTGATGCACTATGAATAAAGGATCGGGCCCATATGTAACAAACAAATTGAGAAGTCAATTTCTTGAGGGCTGTCATCCAAACTTGGGAGTGGAAGCCAGGAACACCTGAGTTCTAAACCTACCATTGACACTGGGGTTAAGTAGGTTCTGCTGATTCCCTGAGGCAGGTGACTTGTCATTCCACTTTGATATAAGGGATGTGGGAGCGGCTTTCTAGTGAGGGAGGAGTTTTTTTGAGTAGCCAGGCTTAATGAGAATATTTGAGTGAACTTGTGTTGTACTCTTCATTGTAGGGCTACCTTAGCTGACATGAGTAGGCCCAAGTTAAGACAAGACAAGCCTAAACAAATAACTGCTGAACAAGTAATTGCTGAAACAGTTAATTATTGTGAATGTTTATAGTAAGCGAGGCAGAAATTAACTGAACTAACTATTGTGGATACGTTTATAGTAAACAAAGTAGACAGGTACACCCTGAATTGATTAACTTGCCTTATTCAATCTGCAAAGCGATTGGTCCTTATTAGGGTTGCCGACTTTCTACTCATACAAAACCGAACACCCTTGCCCCACCCTCTGCCCCACCCCTTGTCTGAGGTCCTGCTCCTTCTCCAAAGTCCTGCCCCCTGCTCACTCCATCCCCCTCTCTCTCTTTCGCTTGCTCTCTCCACCCTCACTCACTTGCTCATTTTCACAGGGCTGGCTCAGGGGGTTGGGGTTGGGGTTGGGGTTGGGGTGTGGGAGGGGATGAGGGCTCTGGCTGGGGGTGCGGGCTCTGGGTGGGGCCATAAAAAATGAGAAGGTCAGGGTGCTGAGGGGGCTCCGGGCTGAGGCAGGAGGTTGGAGTGTGGGAAGGAGTACGGGCTCTGGGCTGGGGGTGCGGGTTCCAATGTGCAGAAATGAGGGGTTCAGGAGGGGGCTCTGTGCTGAGGCAGAGGGTTGGGGTGTGGGGGAGTGAGGACTCCAGCTGAGGGTGTGGACTCTGGGGTGGGACTGGGGATGAGGGATTTGGGGTGCAGGAGGGGGCTCCAGGCTGGGACTGAGTGGTTCGGAGGGTGGGAGGGGGATCAGGGCTGGGGCAGGGGGTTGGGACACAGGTGGGGGTCAGGAGTGCAGGCTCCGGGCACCGCTTACCTCAAGCACCTCCCAGTAGCAACGGCATGTCCCCCCTACAGCTCCTACACGGAGGCATGGCCAGGCAGCTCTGTGTGCTTCTGTGTCCGCAGGCGCTGCACCCGCAGTTCCCATTGCCTGCAGTTCCCGGACAATGGGAGCTGCAGAACCTGCTTTAGGGGTGGGGACAGCGTGCGGAGCCTCCTGGCTTCCCCTACGTGTAGGAGCCAGAGGGTGGACATGTCGCTGCTTCCGGGAGCTGTGCAGAGCCACGGCATGCAGGGAGCCTGCCTTAACCTTGCCGCACCGCCAACTGTACTTTTAACGGCCCAGTCAGCAGTGCTGACCAGAGCCGCCAGAGTCCCTTTTCGACCGGGCATTCCAGTCAAAAACCAGACACCTGGCAAACCTTGTCCTTATGGGCAAGAAGTATAGATGTTAGTAGCTAGGGAAGATGTATATAAACTGTGTAGTGTGTGACATGAATTGGAATTGTACCTAAACCCCTGCGTCTGGGCCTTGCCCGTGTGGGCAAGGAGATGTTACATGCATAATAAAGTAACCTGAGTGATAAGCTGGAGTCAAACTGAGTTTTTTGGATCCCAGGGAACTAGAGGAAGTGCTCTTCCAGAACTGGATGAGGTGTTCTGGATAAGCCACGTGGAAAGGTCATGGAGGAATCCCAATATTAGTTAATAAACGTTTACAGATTCCAAAGCCAGAAGGGACCACTGTGATCATCGATTCTGACCTCCTGTATAACACAGGCCATAGAATTTACCCACAATAATTCCTAGAGCAGATCTTTTTGAAAAACATCCAATCTCGATTTAAAAATTGCCAGTGCTGAAGAACTGGTAAATTGTTCCAATGGTTAATTAACCTAATTTATGCCTTTTTTCCAGCCTGAATTTGTCTATCTTTAATTTCCAGCCATTAGATCTCGTTATACCTTTTTCTGCTGGATTGAAGAGCCCATTATCAAATACTAGTTTCCCATGTAGGTACTTACAGACTGTGATCAAGTCACCCCTTCAACTTCTCTTTCTTAAGCTACACAGCTTGTTCTCCTTGAGTCTATCACTCATGTATGTTTATTAGTCCTTTAATCATTCTTGTCGTGCTTCTCTGAACCCTCTCCAATTTATCAACATCCTTCTTGAATTGAGGACACCAGAAATAGACACAGTGTTACAGCAGCAGTCTCACCAGTGCCAAAAACAGAAATAAAATAACCTCTCTGTTCCTACTTAAGAGTCCCCTGTTTATGCATCCAAGGATTGCATTAGCTCTTTTGGCTACAGCACTGCATTGAGAGTTCATATTCAGCGGATTATCCACCATAACCCTCATATCTTTTTCAGAGTCACTGCTTCTGAGGATTCAGTCCCCCATCCTGTAAGTATGGCCTACATTCACAGGCGCCGACTTTCCAATATGCCAGGGGCTGCTCAACCCCTGGCTCTGCCCCAGGCCCAACCCCACTCCACCCCTTCCCCCAAGGCCCCCACCTCCGCCCTGCCCCCCCACCCCACCCCATGCTCCACCCCCACCCCTCCTCTTCCTGCCCCATTCCAGCCTCTCTCCTGAGCACACCACATCTTCGCTCTCCCCCATCCCCCAGAGCCTCCTGCATGATGCAAAACAGCTGATCGCGGTGGGCAGGACGTGCAGGGAGGGAGGGGGAGGCGCTGATGGGCAGGATGCACTGGGAGGAGGGGAAGGTGCTGATAGAGGGGCTGCCAGTGGGTGCTCAGAACCCACCATTTTTTCCCCATGGGTGCTCCGGGGCTGGAGCACCCATGGAGTCAGCGCCTATGCCTACATTCTTTGTTCCTAGATATATACATTTACATTAAGCCATAGTAAATAAATATTGTTTGCTTTTGCCCAACTTACCAGGTGAACCAGATCACCAGATCAGTGACCTGTCCTCTTCATTATTTAACACCCCCCCCCCACACACACACACACAACTTTTGCGTCATCTGCAAACTTTATGTACTCTCCCAGGGCATTGATAAAAATGTTCCATAGCATAGGGCCAAAGAGTGAGTTGATTTATTTATTTAGATTTCAGTCTAAAAGAAACTCCACACCAAAAGACCCCCATCTAAAGTTTTGGGACATACGTAACATAGGTGATACAAAACATAAAACCATTCAAAACAGCAGCACTTTTTCTTCTCCCTCCCATGTATAACTGAATCATGTCACCATGTGACCCATATAGCTTACCTGCCCATCCCCGGCACTTTCTCATTAGGCAGAGCACCAGGCAGTTTCCACTCTATCTAGTGTGTGGTCTGTAGGCCAGATTCCAGTCCTCAGTCTGTCAGCTTTGTGCTGGTTTGGCAGTACAAAACTGTTAAGACCAGTAGATCTGGCCTCTGGTGAACTCCCATTGTTATAATCTGGTGCAAGGGCATGTCTGGAGAAAGAGGTGTGTGACTGAGCATCCTTATGTCTTGGTTAACCCTTCTGCCAGCACAGCCCCTTGGGGCCATAAGCAACCCTGAGCAGCTCTAATTTGTACCAAGAATCAAGGTGTGTGTAAGGGTCAGAGGTGAAAGTAAGCAGGTACGCCCCGGTACAGCTTCCCCAGGCAGCAATTTAAAGGGCCAGCTGCTCGAGCCCCAGATCCTTTAAATTGCCATCAGAGCCCCACTGCTGGAGCCCTGGGGTAGCGCCAGTGGGGCTCCGGGGGTTATTTAAAGGGCTGGGGCTCCCGCTGCCTCTACTGCCCTGGGCCCTTTAAATAGCTGCCAGAGCCCCGCCCCCGCTACCCCAGGGCTCCGTGGGCTATTTAAAGGGCCAGCGCAGTAGAAGCAGGGGAGTCCTGGGCCCTTTAAATAGCCCCCAGAGCCCTGGAGTAGCGGCGGGGCTCCGGGGGCTATTTAAAGGTCCCAGGACTCCCGCTGCCTCTACTACCCCGGCCCTTTAAATAGCCACCGGAGCCCCTCCGGCAGGCTCCGGGGTGGTAGAGGCAGGGGAGCCCCGGGCCCTTTAAACAGCCCCCGGAGGCTTGATGCCGGAGACCTGGGGTAGCAGTGGCAGCCGGGGGCTCCGGCAGCAGTTTAAAGGGCCCAGGGCGGTAGCAGCGGCCGAGCCCTGGGCCCTTTAAACTGCTGCCAGAGTCCCCAGCTGCCACTGCTACCCCAGCGGGGGAGGGGAGGGCACTTACCGGTACAAAGTGGGCTGGGGCTGGCTCTGACCCCCCCATCCCTGCCCCTTCCGCCTGAGCCCCCGCCCCTTCCAGGGGCCAGCCCCGGCCCCAACCCAGCCCAGTACCGGTAAGTCCCTATTTCTACTTTCACCCCTGGTAAGGGTTGGTTACGGCTACCATTGCTGATGAGTATTGTCTCCTTGTGCTACCCGTATCTGTTTGTTGTATCCACCTGTTGTCTCTGGTCATACTTAGATTGTGGCAGGGACCATCTCTTTGTTGTATGTTTGTACAGTGCCTACCACACCGGAGCCCTGATTCAAGACCAAGAGCCCCAGGTGCTACTTTAATACAAATAATAAATGTTAATAATGATAGCATGAGACCATGTATTTCTGCAGGCTGTGAAAAGTGCCTCTTCACATACTTAATTAGCTCAGAGGTGTCATGAGAATTAGTTAGTTCATTACAGAAGAGAACTTTGAAAATATAAAACACTTATGTAGTGTTGGGTATTATTCTGTCTCTTGTTAAGACATTTTTTACAGTTAAAAGTGCAGACAAAAGCCCTGTTTTAAGCTTAAGGCCACCCACTTCTACATTTTACATAATTTAAGAATTGTCTTAGGGTGTATGACCTTGGTAGAATTCCTTATGTATTTCGTAAGGGCTACGTTCCAAAACCCTTACTCACGGTGAGCAGCACCTTATTCCACAAGTGCTTATATAGATTTCAGTGGGAGCACTTGTGGAGTAAAGCACTATTCAACCTAAGTTAAAGGTATCCAAGGGGGAGGGATAACTCAGTGGTTTGAGCATTGGCCTGCTAAACCCAGGGTTATGAGTTAAATCTTTGAGGGGGCCATTTAGGGATCTGGGACAAAAATCTGTCTGGGGATTGGTCCTGCTTTGAGCAGAGGCTTGGACTAGATAACCTCCTGAGGTCCCTTCCAACCCTGATAGTCTATGATTCTAAGTCTGTCCCTAAATCTCATTTGCTGATCTCTGTTATTCTGACAGGAGGAAAGTTTTAGGAAAAAATGGCACTTGCAAATTATACATTATTTCAGTTTTGTGCATGAGTTACATCCTCATTTATTTTTGTCAAAACCAAAATAATTCCACAACTGTGGTGTGCCTGACTCAGCAGGGGAGTAGGGGAACAAGTGACTCATGTGAAACTTTTTATTAGCTCCAATCCCTGCTTCTCACCACAATCAAGAAGTACAGCAACCCAAAGAATCTTCATGTGCTTTACGGAAGAACATGTAAGTAAATCTTTAGGGTTCTATTCTAAAAGGGCTTGAAGTGGAAAATCAGTTAACTGTTTGTAACTATTAAGTACTGATTTTACACTGTTAAAAAATTGAATTAATATTCCAGGACTAAGCATTCACTTTAAGGACCAGATCCTCAGCCGGTGTAAATCACGCTAGCTCCGGTAAAGTTAGTGAAGCTACAGCAAATCACAGCAGCTGAAGATCTGATCCTAAATGATGGCACCGCAATTCAGCTCTAGGCTCTTTTCAGAACATAGGTGGTTCGACTGTGCATTCATACAAATATTTGGGGAACTAATCTAAATGCAAGTTACATTTGGGATTTCCCACACAATTAACTATGGCTGCAAACATACAAAAAAATTACATTTGTGCTTGAAGTTAAGCATGTTTTTAAAGGTCTGCAGCATCGGGGCCTGTGTCCATAACATTGTGGGGTGTTGATAGCAATGTTCCTACTAGAAAAATTTATTCCTTCCTCCATTTTCTTTTAGTAGCTGTAAGACTTACTATTGCTGCCCCATGGCATAATGACTATGTGTTTTCTGTGAGCATCTGGCTCAGGATTGGATGTGTTTACAATGGAGAAACTTACTAACCTAAAGAATAAAATAAATCCATTCCACCTTGCACTATTTATTATCTTTACGGAGTCATATACCTCAAAAGTGGTCTATTGTCCTTTGGTCCTTATTAAGAATGTGTGCTGTTTAGATACATCTTTGTTTTTGTCTGTATATGGATAGTTATTGTACCTCATTTTCTTTGTATTGCTGTATGTTTGTATTTTAGTTACACATTCATGTATGTATCATTATGTATTGTAATTGACATGTGTTTGTTGCCATCGCTCCCCTCTCTAAATACAATTTAAATATACGAACCTTCCATTAAACACCAAGGGCCTGACTGAAGTCAGTAAGAGTATGTCTACATCGCAATGAACACCAATGGCTGGCCTGTATCAGCTGACTCGGGCTTGTGGGGCTGCAGGGCTATAAAATTGCAGTGTTGACATTCAGGCTGAGGCTGGAGTCCGGGATCAGGGAACCTCTGGGACCAGCCTGAGCCCAAACGTCGACACGGCAATTTTATAGTCCCACAGCCCAAGTCAGCCGACATGGGCCAGCTGAGGGTATGTTTGCACAGCAATAAAATACACAAAGAGTCTTTCCACTAAAAGAACAGGAGTACTTGTGGCACCTTAGAGACTAACAAATTTATTAGAGCATAAGCTTTCGTGGGCTACAGCCCACTTCTTCGGATGCATATAGAGTGGAACATATATTGAGGAGATATATATACACACATACAGAGAGCATGAACAGGTGGGAGTTGTCTTACCAACTCTGAGAGGCCAATTAAGTAAGAGAAAAAAACTTTTGAAGTGATAATCAAGATAGCCCAGTACAGACAGTTTGATAAGAAGTGTGAGAATACTTACAAGGGGAGATAGATTCAATGTTTGTAATGGCTCAGCCATTCCCAGTCCTTATTCAATCCTGAGTTGATTGTATCTAGTTTGCATATCAGTTGATATGGGCTATCTTGATTATCACTTCAAAAGTTTTTTTCTCTTACTTAATTGGCCTCTCAGAGTTGGTAAGACAACTCCCACCTGTTCATGCTCTCTGTATGTGTGTATATATGTCTCCTCAATATATGTTCCACTCTATATGCATCCGAAGAAGTGGGCTGTAGCCCACGAAAGCTTATGCTCTAATAAATTTTTTAGTCTCTAAGGTGCCACAAGTACTCCTGTTCTTTTTGCAGATACAGACTAACACGGCTGCTACTCTGAAACCAGTCTTTCCACTGACTTCAGTGGGCTTCTGGGCCAAGCTCTAATTTCTGTGCTGAATGCCCCACACTTAGCAAGCAAACAGACGTTTTAAGCAACTTTTCTACATTTATTTTTTCTCTTCATAAAACCCTCTTAGCATTTCCTGGTACTTCTAAAAAGGTGAAATAACTATTCTAAGTCCCCAGAGGAAGGGATAGCTCAGTGGTTTGAGCATTGACCTACTAAACCCAGGGTTATGAGCTCAATCCTTGAGGGGGCCACTTAGAGATCTAGGGTAAAATCAGTACTTGGTCCTGCTAGTGAAGGCAGGGGGCTAAACTCAATGGCCTTTCAAGGTCCCTTCCAGTTCAAGGAAATAGGATATCTCCATTTTTTTTTTAAACCCTGACGGCTGAAACGGGGTGGGGAGGTGGGAGGGGAATATTTTGAAACTCAGATGTGATTTTCTTTTTCCTACTTTTATGTATTCTGTGGATTTTAAAAAACAAATTAGACAGCATGCAAAGCACAAGTATAATGCATGAGATAAAATCACAATGTAAGATGCAGCCATTAATACAACTTTTGCTTTGTATAAAAATACTGTGTATTGTATGGGGAATGATTTCATAATGCCACCTTTTCCTTATGAGTAGTCCTTTCCCTTCAAGTAGCTGTTGAAATAATGGGGCCACTTGTGGTCAAACTATACTTAACTTTTATATAGGCATGAAGCACACTGTGATTATGCAAGTACCCCCACACTCCCCACCCTTATCCCCACCCGACAACTTGTGTATGGACTAGGCAACATTGCAGTCCTTGGGCTTTTCCCAAGCAAAGACTGTGTCAAAATGGAGTAAGGACTTCAGTATTTGGCTGTATGCCTTTACGATATTCAATCATGGCTTTCAAATAAGCCATGTTTATATTGTCTAGTGGTTTGATTTAGAATTTGCACTGACAAGTCAAAATATTTTGTGGAAGCTAGTTTATATTAGCTGGCAAATTCCATTAATTCTCTTATTTTTATGAGACAGAATTTTGCATGCTCCCTCCAAGGTGAAAGTCATTTAAAAAATGGCAATAAAGAATTTGGACGAGGGTAGTGAAGCTGTATATCAGTAATATAGCTCTCATTACATTATATATGTAACAGACTACAGCATATAGAGATGTTTTCAGAAATGTTCCCATGTTGGTCTCCTTTCCCGTCGGCACCGCTGGTACTTCTTGTCTTTGATTTTCGTTCTAGAATATGAATGTGAAATATAAAGGAATGGCTAGATTATCGGTGAACAAGAGATTGGAAGAGGGTACAAGAAGCAACCTCCCCCACCAGTGATCCCGTGGAGGCGACAACTACGGTGAGCTGAGGAGCACAGGCTGGTGTAATGCTAGACTCCCCCAAAAGAGAATGCTTATTGCCCAAGTTCTTCCATACTCGGCAGTGGAGGGCTGGAACAGGGTGTGTAGAGAGCATGTGCTCTAAAAGGGTGACAGAACTCCTGTTCTAGCAGAGGGATTGTGGCTGAGTGAGATGACGTTCTCCAGGAACTTCTGGTACTATGCAGTTGTTCTTCGTCCCACTTCAACAACAGTGAACAGTGTCTGAAGACTACAATCTGACCTAAAAGCCCTTTCCCAATATTCTTGTCTTTCATTTAAAAATGTGATTAAATAATAGTTTTTAGCTCTTACAGTCTGTAATCCTTACATCATCAAAACACATGACAAACATTAAATACCACTGCCATCACTCCCATAATTTATCCTCACAGTACCCAGCAAAGTAGATGATTATGAGGATTCCTGTTTTAAATAGCTAAATTACAGGTGGGGAAACTGAGGCACAGATTGACTGAGTGACTTGCCTGAGGACACAGGAAGAATCAGGCCAGCACCAGGAGTAGAACTCAGCAGTCTCTGGCTCCCATCTTTTGCTCAGATCACTAGGATCCACCTTCCCTCAATAATATAATATATAGATGCCGACAGAAAATAGGAATCTAGGGGGGGAAATTGCTTTCCCAGACTGGTTTCTCTTTTTGTTATGTATAATGGCAATGATCCCAAAAATCTGTGTATGCTGGGGAATACAAGGATAACCATGTTGCATTCTTAAAAGAAAGACACAGGACTTGTAAAAATGAAAGTGCAGGGTCTCTGGAGGGCAAAATGCTCCGAAACTAGGCAACAGACACAAAAGGATGAGGCTCTTTGGTGGAGGGCACTTTGCCTCAATATTACAGTAGATATAGAGGGGTTGTTCTTTTCCCTCCTACTAAAATGTAGTGTGGCCATACTTCAGCATAGCTTCACTGATTTACTTTTTCCATATTAGAAGTTCCAGAAAGCTCTCAGAATTTACCACTTGTTTTAAGGACTGACTCATGATTTTTAGCTGAACCATTTCACACAGATCTGTTTCTAATTCTGAACCAGGGTGTTAATTTCTAGCCCCAAGGATGATCAGCTGTTTTAGAGAGAGAGTAGCTGATGCAACCCCAAAGAATTTTTGGCTTTCAACACTTTTTTTTTTTTAAGAACGTCCCCAGTGTTCACCTTTTATAGTGATCCTGCTATACTCAGGTGATGACATTTTATATTTAAGAATTGGGTGGTGGGGGAATAAAACAAACAGCTGCTGAGCAGGTGGGTTGCAATCAGTGATCTAGATGGTGTGATTGTGGCACTATTCTGAGTAGGCCGTGAGGTGGAGCTAGGGGGGACTGGGGACAGGATTGTGCACAATTGCTTTCCGAGCACTCCCAAACGCAGGCACTGTACTGACTGCCTTGGGTGACTACGGAAGGAAAATGGGGCTGTCCAGGCTGAATCCCCACTCTGTCACTTTGAGTACAGAAGATGGGGGCCTGCAAGGATTTTAAAAATTAATACTTGCCACTCCAGGCTTGAATTAAACTCCCAAGGTTACAGCTTTTCTCTGACCTTGGCTTGGCTGCCACCACCCAAATGCAACACCCCCCACACCTCCTGGACCCAGGAAGGCGCACTTGGGAATTCCTCCCTGTGGGGTACCCTCAAGCCCTTTCAAACCCCTCCCTCCCTCCCAGGGAAGAGCTGAGAAAGAAACAAAGGAAATTAGCATTACTACCAGCTAATCAAATAACATGCACAAACCTCTTAGGACACCAAAATTCCAATCCTGTTCTTAAAAAAGGTAAATTTTAATAAAAACAAAAAGGAAGAAAATACATCTGGAACTTAGGCTTTGCTAGATTTTAAATCCAAAAATTAAGCACCCAAAATAGCTTTCTTGGGGGTTAGCTTAAAGGTTACAAGCAAACAAAAGCTTCTGGAGTTAGCACAGAGGAGATCCACAAGCCAAAACAAAGAAATAAACCTAATCACATCTATTTAAACATGCCCTGTCCAATGATTTCTTCTAGGTATGGAAAATGAATTTTTATACCTGGTTCAAGCCTTACACAGCATTCCTACTTATAGCATTGCTTCTCCCTGTCTCCTTCTCCGGAGAACAACAGACAAAGAGAAAGTTTCTTTCCCAATTTTAAAAGTTCTAGCCTTCCCATTAGCTCTTTTGGTCAGGTGCCCACTCCTTTTCTTTTACCTGTGGACTTGTTAACTCTTTACAGGTAAAGCAAGCAGAGAACAGACACCAAGAGGGATTTTACAGCTAACTGGCTGGCTGGGTGTTCATAAAAGGGAGCTCCCCCCCATGCACACAAACTTCATTTATCACAGGGGCCATGGGACTCCGACCACTAATAGCCCCTTGTGAACTCCACACTGTGTATCAGCACAAAGACTAGGGACAATCTGGCCCTGTATTTGCTAAACTGTAGCGAAGTGATATGCAAACACATGCCAATTTTTGTAACTCATAACAACAGCCCATTCTTCCTGGAATTAGACATTCAAGTTTGTTTTCAGAGTTTATGCATATTTCATGGGTGTCAAATATCCACCATCCGGGCTCTGATGCTTTTCTTGTGTCCAAAGTCTTGTTTTGGTATTTCTCTCTCTCTTCATCTCCCTAATTTCAAAAGCTATCTTAGATCCGGGCTATCTTTTCTGTGTTGTATGCTGAGCTCCCCAGCCATGGATCGCAGCCTACATATTTTATGGGAGTATAATCATTAACAAACAATAATGCACTGAAGTATCTATATAACAAGGAGAAGAGGAATAGAAAATATGCTTGTGTAAAAGGGATGATGCAAGAGAAATCAACCTTATAATTTGTGATTATCTCACATTTGAGTGCTTGGCTTAATGTAATATTAATGCTAAAAAAAATTTGCATTTGATTTATATAATTATTCATTAAAGAACAGAAATCCAGATCTTTTCAATAGCCTGGGTCAGACCCCCAGTCATATCTCCATTGCGTCCCTCCAGTTCTGTGCTTGATTCCATTGCGGAGCGATGATAGTTTTCACCAACTGAGGATCTGACCCATAGAACTTACCAAAGCTTCACCATCGGAGTTTGCAGTCTCCTTGATCTGGTTTGCAGAAATTTGGTTTTCAGAGCTTATAAGATCTGCTTGCTTCCTTAGCAGAGCTTAAAAATTCCTTGTACCACCACAGGGCTACAGCCCAAAGTATTTTAGGAGTTTCATAGAAGTTCTCTGAGACTGAAAAAAATTGAACACCAGATCTATTTAACCTAACTCATTTGGGGACTGGAGTATTGTAATAGGGGCATGAAGGGCAGGAATCCTCCCACACAAACTGTGGGGTGAAATCTGTGCTGCTCTTTAGATGCTACACCAGCCTAATAGATGGAGTAGCTTCCACAGTCCTGGACCCACTCCCTTTGCTGAGGCGAAAGACTAAAGTACCTGCATAGCTGCAAATCCTCTGATCCCTGGCCCTCTGCTGATCCACCTCTGTCCCGCCGCCATGCACATGGCTACTATTAAAACTTAAATATGTGTATTTGTTTTCTAATGTGTAGATTAAAAGTTTCCCTATTAGGTGAAACTATAATGATCCATTTACAAAATCCTGCTACAATAATAATACATAAGTAATCTCTTACCTGTGCTAACTACCAGGGGTTCTCAGGACAAAATTTTTGGTGGCCTCAGAATACGGCCACCAACTCTTGCTGGTGGCCACACTCACACTTTTTCATAAAATACTTAATTAGCTTTAGGAAAGCCAAATAATTAGCTTTAGGAAAGCCAAATAAATATGCACAAATTACAATGATTTGGACATGTATTTATTTATTGCTAGCAAGTAAGTCTGCTGTGAAAAGTGATATTAACAAACATACAAGTATCACTTTTCACAACAGTCTTACTCAGCCCTGGCAAGCCTGGGGACAAATTAAGCCCTGAATGGAGGGTCGGGGGAGGCAGTGGGGGCCAGGGGAGATGGGAGTTGGGGGCTGGGGGAGGTAGCAGGGGGCTGGAGCCTGAGGCCCTGCTGCCAGAGACTGAAGCCTCGCAGCTGGAGGACGGGGCCCAGGAATGGAGCCTGAAGCTGTGTGGCTGGAGTCTGGGGCCTGCCGTCACGCAGCCAGAGCCCAGGGCTGGAGCCTGAAGCCCCATGTCCAGAGCCTGCCACCCTGCCACCCCAGGGCTGAAGCCCAAAGCCTGAGCCCCACCGCACCTGGGAAGGCAGGAAACCCACTGGCTGCCTGGTTCTCCGACGTTGTGGCCCAGGTGACTCCAAAGGGGGCAGGATCCAATCCCTGCTGGTAGCCCCAGCAACCAACATCAAGGCAGTGCATCCAGGTGCAAAAGGGAGGGGGAGGGAGCCCTCTCTCCCCATCACAGTCCAGGGTGCTGTGGCCACAAGAAAAGCCGCTGGTGGCCGCATCTGAGAAACGCTGAACTAGACTACATACTGTAACAGAGTTACTGTGCTGGCTGGGTCTATGCATGAGCGTCACATCCATAGACAGCCCCTAAAGGCTGTGGCTCCTCCCATCTGGAAGGAACCCTGACTCATGGAGTAACATTGAGAGGAATTTTGCAGCAACAGGGTGTGATTCTGTCCCCTTTTCCAATAATAAATACATGTTCTGCTGTGGTTGAGCTCATGTCATCATTCCAGGGACTCTGTCCATGTGTACTAACCCACCAGAAAGGAGATCATGAGCTCACACAGCAATACAGACAATACGTAAGGAGATGAGAATGCTCACGATAGATTAGATAGATTAGATAGGAAGAAGCATATTTTCTAGTGGCTAGGGTAAGAATTTGGTTTCTCCCATGTTCCCTTCCCAGTTCTATCGCTGAGTCACTTATCTGAAGCCTGACATGACACCTTCCACCTGAAGGTCCCAGAATACTTACAAACATTAATTATAACATTCCTCTGATGTGTCAAGCATTAGAACTACCAACTGCTACTGCACTCATTCTACAGGCAGTAAGATAGCTTAACCTAGGCAGTAAGATAGCTCAGTGGTTTGAAGATTGGCCTGCTAAACTCAGGGTTGTGAGTTCAATCCTTAACAGGGCCAATTAGGGATCTGGGGTAACAACAACAACAAACTGTCAGAGACAGTACTTGGTCCTGCCTAGTAAAGGCAGGGGACTGGACTTGATGACTTTTCAAGGTCCCTTTCAGCTCTATGAGATAGGTATATCTCCAAAATATATATATTATATACAGCTGAGTAAACTCAGGAACTGAGATTAAATGACTTCTCCAAGCCTGATACTGGTAGGGGTTCCACATTTCTAAAGAGCTGTTGTGCACCCTAAATGCCCATTGAAAGTCAATGAGCACAGAGCAGCCATTAGGTTATGCTCCACACCTGGATGGCCAAGCTGCAATGACAGAGTGGAGAATAAAACAAAGATGTCTCAGAGTAGAACATAGCTGGAATCAGGCCCCTGTTCTAACCACTACACAACTTGCTCCTCTCTTACTTTAAACTTGTATCATATGCAAACCTGGTACTGCTAAAACCAAATAAGTAACAACAAGGAGAGGTATCAAAGGGGTAGCTGTGTTAGTCTGGATCTGTAAAAGCAGCAAAGAGTCCTGTGGCACCTTATTATAGACTAACAGACGTATTGGAGCATGAGCTTTCGTGGGTGAATACCCACTTCTTAAGCTCATCCTCCAATACGTCTGTTAGTCTATAAGGTGCCACAGGACTCTTTGCTGCTTTAACAAGGAGAGGAAGAGACATGTAATACAATGAACACTTCAGTGAATTCATAAACTCAAGTGCAAGTAAAATACTGTATTTGTATGAACTACTAGCCTAATTACTGGTAACCTGCTGTGTTCAGGCGAAAGAAAACCCAGTGTAATATCTTCAAATGGTATTTGTAAAGACAACAGCTTCCTATTACAGGACAAAATTGCAATAGTTTATCTTATTTAATTGGTATCTGACATCATAATATGTTAAAACATTAATATGCATATAAATTTGTCCTGCATCTTTGGAGAAATCTCACTATAAAGAACATATTGTAAAAAATGAAGGGAAAAAAAGATGTGGTTGCAGGAAATATATTAAATTAGTCTTAAAGGTGCCATAGGACCCTCTGTTGCTTTTTAGGAAATATATTATTACCTAGCAAATGTTGAATTATGATTTAATTTCACAAGAATGCTCTAATTTAAACACATACATACATACACATACAGTGGCACACAGGAAATAAGGTTATAGAGGGCAAGAATGAGTCTTTAAGGTTATAGGGTTACCATATGTCCAGGAGTACTTGTGGCACCTTAGAGACTAACAAATTTATTAGAGCATAAGCTTTCGTGGGCTACAACCCACTTCTACGAAAGCTTATGCTCTAATAAATTTGTTAGTCTCTAAGGTGCCACAAGTACTCCTGTTCTTTTTGCGGATACAGACTAACACAGCTGCTACTCTGAAACCTGTCATATGTCCAGGTTTTCCTTGACACTCCCTCTTTTCCCTTTCTCTGTCTGGGAGGATTTCTCAAATAACATGCAATGTCTAGGTTTTTGCAGAGCAGGCAAGCTGCAGCTCAGAAAATGCTCCGATTGGTTTGCTTCCCAATTGATCTCTTCCCTGCATCCACAGCTGATTGGTTCATTCCTCTGCAAGCCACAACTGCCAGATCCCTCCCACACAGGCCCCAGTTTCCAGCCCTGGGGCAGGAGTCCCGCAGGGAAGTGTTGACTGACAGCTGTCGCTGCATCCTGGGCTTGCGCCAGCCATCCTGCCACCTCGACAGGAAGCAACACTGCCCCCACCTCCAGCGAGTACCCCCTCCACAGGTACCCCATCCAGCTCCCCCTCCCCTCTTTCTCCCCCCAAATACCCCCACAGCTCCTTTCCCCACAGCTCTTCCCCCTCCGGCAGTGTCCTCTTTTTGGGAACCTGAAATGTTAACCCTCGCTGTATATATTAAGGGCAATATGTAGTTGCGCTGCCCTGGGAGGAGGTATAGTTCTTCCTCCAGGACAGGGGGAAGGAGTATTTTGCTACATCCCATTTCAGAGCACAGCACACTCCCTCACCCCCACCCAGACAGCTCCATTGGCTGGTGCACTGGGGAAGGAGATGAACCCACTCAGTTGCTCACAATGCAGTGTTTTCCCCAGGAATTGAAATGGGTGGGGGGATTTGAATTTACAGGGGGGGGTCAGGGCTGATGAGGGGTGAGACCGTGAGGGTGAAGGTGGGTTGTATGACACCGTAGTAAAAACTGAAAAATGTTTCATGACCATTTTATTAGATTTAACTCATGTTTTAAAATCATCACACAAATTAAAGTTGGCTACTCAAGCTGTCTGTGAAGCACTACATCTACATCCTTCTTGGTTTCTTGTTATAATTTTGCATAACTCTGTTAATGAACTTCTTGAATGCAATACGTTCATCTTTGGTGGCTTCTCGTGTGTCCGGAACTTCCATTCCTTCAATTGATATGCTCATTAGTTCATTCACATGATCAGGCAGAAGGCGACTTCTTTCAGAACACAAAATTCTATTCAATGATGAAAAAGAATGCTCAACTGTAGCTGTTGTGACTGGGAGTAGCAAGAGATGAATTCCTACTTCTTTCATCCCAGGAAACATAGCATAAAGATCCGGTTGAGCCACTAGTGATGATAAAATAGAAGTTGAAGTCAAATCTTCATTCATTCGTTGTATGATATTCCACTCTGTGTTCAAATTCTCTATTCTGTCCTGAGCACAGGGCAGCCCCATTGCTGGTAGTGCTGCACTCCATGCAACTGTCAGAGGTTGAGTAGAATCTAGAAGTCGTTGTTGTAGATTTTTAAGAATCAAGTCTGTGTACTTTTTCAGTTGTCTTAACAAACACTTCTTGTCCTCTTCACTTAAGGATTCAATATAAATGCCTTCATTAGTCAACTTCTGGACTGAAGTCTTTGCTTCTTCCAGTACTTTTTCAATGGATAGCTCTTTGATTGATCCAAAAGTAGCTTCTATCGCTGGCCAAAGATCTACTACTGTTGTAGCAGATGCCCGGATGGCATTGTTTAATGACCCAAGTGGTTTCAACAGTAGACTTACAAGAGAGAGAATGGCAATAGTCTTCTCTGAACGTAGTAGCAAAAGTAATTCACCGGTCTCACTACTTAGAGCCATCCCATCTTGGTAGATACTTTCCAAAGCCAGTAATAACAGCTGGAGTAATTTTAAGACAACAGCCAAGGATCGATCATAAGAAAGCCAGAGGGTTTTCCCAGGTTGGACTAATTTGAACTTCAGTCCCAGTGTATCTTCTATATTTTCCAAGATATTCAGTCTTTTTGGACTCTTGCTGAAAAAAGAATATAATGAAGACATTAAATTTATAGATTTTTAATGTCTTTTGAAGAGTCTGCAGCTCGTACTAGTGCTAGTTGGAGTAGATGGCCTCTGCAGTGTGTATAGGAGAGATTACGGTTACACTTTTCTCTGAGCAAAGCTTGTACTCCACCATGTCTTCCAGAGAAGTTTGCAGCTCCATCCAATGCACAAGCAGCCATCTGTTTGGGGTCCAATTGACAAGCATTTAACTCTTCTAAGATGTGGGTTGTCACAGATGCAGCCGACGTGTCTTCTATAACTTGAACATCTAGAAATGCATCTACTGGCCTATCCCTGACATCAAGATAATGTACACAATGACTTAATACTTGATGCCCATTTGTATCAGTGCATTCATCAGCCATGTATGCAAATTTTTTGAATGTAATGAGAGAGTTCACTTTTTCAACTGTTGAGTCTTTCACTGTTGCACCACATGCTTCTAGCCAGTCAGTTGAGTTTCTTGCAGAAAGATAGTGAGCATTTGCTGGTCTTGTTTGGAACCAGTGTTCAACTTCAGGATGAACAAGTGACAATGCACTTAACATTGGCCTCCAGTTTGTAGTGTGTGGTATCTCTTGTTTAAATAGAAAGTATGATGCCACAGCCATGCTTGTTCATATGAACTATGTGTCTCCAGCATTCTTAACAGCCTCATTAACACTCACTGGTGTTGTCTTTGGTCAGTGGAGGCTCAGAGTTCAGAGGTGCTTTCACATGAGTTCACCTCCCAGGTGGGGGGCAAGAAGGCACCTTGCTCGTTCCTCCAGCTGCTCACTGTTCGCTCTGGCCACTGTTGTTCATTGTGCCACTGTTCACTCCATTGCTCTGTTGTCAATGGCCCTGCGCCATCACCTTCTGCTGAACCTGCCACTGTGACCTCTGCGAGTTGGTCTCTTGAGGTTCCACCCAGCTCTCAGTGATTTCAGCTGAGCTCTCAGTGGGAAAACCTCTCTGCTAGTGCAGACTGGGCTGTCTCTTCCACAGAAACAATGTCCCACAGCAGGACTAAGCACTTAGACCTGATTATCAGTGATTTCAGCTGTAGTGGTCACTTAACAAAACAAGAGACTAACATGGAGCCTAATCAGCTCTGTCTTTAAACAGTGGAAAGGGGCAAGTCAAATAGTACTTTTGACTCAGGCAGACCATCAAGCAAAACACCTGTCCCCACCCTCTCTCGATGCCTTCAATCAGCACAGGCTAAGGACAGTTCTACTGCCCTTTACTCATACAATAAGAATAACAACATTTCATCCTCCCCCCATCCCGCATTCAAGTGATTTGTAACCCAACCCCAGCCAAAATCTATCACTTGGGCAACACAGATCTGTTTGCTGGATACCTGGGTAGATTAGGTGTGAATGTAAATACAATCTGGTCCTGAAACCTTTCCCCCCAGCCGCCACCTCATCACTAGATGTCAGGGAGAGCTCATTTAGACTTTGCTTACAGATCATAATTTGAAATTATTAGGTTGGCCAACATCACCAAAATGAATGCACTGACATTGTCATAAAAAACAACAGCTGTATAAGGAAGTTAGTCTATGTTCATACTTTTCAAATATATTATACTTTTTCAGATACATGTATTTTATCATACACTGTATATGCTTTTAAAGTGTGTATTAATGTTTCAATTTCAATTCAAATGTCCAAACAATCATTAAATTGGCAACACTGCATGTAACTAGTTCACAAAACTTGTGGGGGGGGGGTTAGGCCAAT